>NC_143212.1:9979529-10282560 GCF_030267445.1 Bombyx mandarina | reverse complement strand
GCTTGCGACGAAGGGCTCGACGAGTAAATTAACTCTCAGACACAGCCCACTGAGTTTCTCGCCGGATCTTCTCAGTGGGTCGCGTTTCCGATCCGGTGGTAGATTCTGCGAAGCACGGCTCTTGCTAGGGTTCGTGTTAGCAACATCGTCAGGTTGAGCCCCGTGAGCTCACCTACTAAAGTTAGGATTACGCTGACATAGCCTCTCAAGGCTATCAGCTTAGGTAGGAAAAAAAAAAAAAAAACGTCATTTTTTAAATAATTTTAAACAAAAATCTCGTTTTCTTGTTGTAGAAATACCGTGCTTTAAGAGGGTTTTGGGGAATTTTTCTTTTTGTGTTAAGAGTGGAACCGTTTTGTAAAATGCCGTGTCGTACATTGTATCGTATTACAAAACGCAATTCTTTAACCACGGTACAACTTAATGTAGAAAAAGGAGCCATTCGTGGCCGCGGGACCGGCTTTATTGAATCTACGCTAACTGTTTTCTAACACATCCCCGGGGCACTAATGCAAAATTATACACACATTGAGAACGACCCGTGTAACAACATCGCAACCCTTGACAGGGATCCGTGGAAATCGGACTCCGTGAGTACGATAAATCGTTTAATTCCACCCCGGTGACTCGGCCGATTGCGAAAGGCCGAAATGCCATCACAATTTACTGCGATCGAGTCCCGATGTGCTAGGAATACCTGCTTCGGCAACAATCGAATACTATTTGAATCGATTTAACGCGCTCTCTGTTCAGCGACTTGAATGGCCGTATCATTACACGCCAAAATGAATAAGCATCACGGCGAATCATTCAAATTTAAGTCGAAACGAGTCGAGTTGATTTTTGCGAGCTAACGAATTAAGTAAAAATTTAGCGGTAGGCAGCGGCTTGGCTCTGCCCCTGGCATTGCTGAAGTCCATGGGCGACGGTAACCACTCACCATCAGGTGGGCCGTATGCTCGTCTGCCTACAAGGGCAATAGAAAAAAAAAAAAGTTCCGTTTTCATTCCCTTACTTAGAAATTTGAAAGCCGAATTGGCTCCAAAAAAGGATATTGATGCATACGATTAATTTTATGTTTACCTAAAGAATGAAACTCATGATTGTAATATTTCAACACGCCTCTTAATATGATGCGGGCCCTTCCTCCGGGACAATATATCAACCCAAATTTATTTTCTTGCTCGACCTTTCATAACCCGTACTTTTTATTCCTTGTACTTTCAACTTTGAGGAGTAGAATTATGTAATACAATACAATGCGATTTCAATGGGGCTTTTAGACCGACAGTTTCTCGTTAAGATTTTAATGTTGAATTACTTTCGTTAGCCTCAAGCAACTCTGATTGATGGAGAACAAATTTTACGAGCGTATTTTTTTTCCACCTACTACATATGTGACGGAATTTTTAATCTTCAATAATGTACTGGATACCATTAGTTCTTTACCTATGAAATTACCGTTTCGCACAGTGAAAGATAAAAATTCCCTTTTTTTCAACATTTGTTTATGTCTATAATTAAATTAATGAAAAAGATACAAATGTAGTAAAAATGAAACACTAAACAATAAACAATTGACGGAATTTGATATTAAATTTGCCGCCAATTGTACTTTTTTGTGTTTAATATATCGCACTGTTTATTTGTTTTTTGGTGTACAATAAAGAATGCTCTCTCTCTCTCTCTCTCTCTCTAAATTTCCATATTTTCAAATTAAAATTCATTTTAATTTAGAATTTATTGCCCGCCTTACATAAATTAAGAAACGATAACTGGCAACTACATAGGTAATATTTTCACTTGTGAAGTTCAACAGAGCATTTATTTATTTATTTAATCCTTACAAGGAAATCAGATAGCAAAAGAAACAAGGTAATATAATATATATTCTTGTTTATATGCAGGTATGATACGAATCCTAATACAAATATCTATTTTATTTACGTAGTTCCGAAAAAATAGCAGTACAATAAAGGAGGAAGGTAGATATAGTATTGCTTTTTCCGAAATTAAATCTCAACATGAGAGGAATATGATAAAATTCTATATAAATAGTCAAAAGCAAAGTTCAGTACCATTTTATTCTTAGTTCAGTTTCCTCATACGTTTGTTTAGTAGCTATTACGAGCTTTAGTGACATCAATATAAAAGTTTAGAATATTTTTTCCCCACCCTTATCGAGAATTATGATTACTTACAAAACAATCAACACAAACATTACATAAAATCATTCAAAGCCGTGTCAGCAATTATTGTCGAATTCCGGATATTAGTAAGTAGGTAAGCGTGTGTGTGTGATAAGAAAGTAAAATGATAAATTGAGCATAATAATACATAATATACATATTTTACTCAAACTTGTGTCATTTAACCGTTTAAATTCACAAATATTTACAAAATATTACACTACGTGAATACAACATCAGGGCTGTCATTAAACATTAATTTACTAAAACTTAGAATCGAAGTTTAAAGAAAGAATTTTTAAGAAGTAAGAATTTTTTAATGGTGATAGGACCTCTTGTGAGTCCGCACGGGTAGGTACCATCACCCTGCCTATTTCTGCCGAGAAGCAATAATGCGTTTCGGTTCGAAGGGTGGGGTAGCCGTTGTAACTATACTGAGACCTTAGAATTTATATTTCAAGGTGGGTGGCGCATTTACGTCACCAGCCGATCGTCATCGCATCCGTCTATCTCCCCCCGGACAAGCCCCTTCTGAGCAGTGACATCGAGTCACTGTTCGGCATGGGAGACTCCGTCATCCTGGCAGGCGATTTAAATTGCCACCACACTAGGTGGAACTGCCACAGTTCAAACATAAACGGTAGGCGTCTCGACGCGTTTATAGACGACCTTACCTTTGAAGTAGTCGGTCCCCCAACTCCAACATGTTATCCGTATAACATCGCGCTCCGTCCGAGCACTATAGACCTGGCACTGCTGAGGAACGTAACTCTGCGCTTGCGTTCCATCGAAGCAATGTCAGAGCTCGACTCAGACCACCGACCTGTCGTTATGCAGCTCGGTCGCCCCCACAACCCAGTCACAGCTACGAGGACCATGGTGGACTGGAAGAAGCTGGGCAAATGCTTAGCCGATGCCGCTCCACCAATCCTCCCCTGCGGCCCGGATTCAACTCCATCCCCCGAGGACACAGTCGAATCCATAAACATCATCACGGATCACATCTCTTCCGCGATCATAAGATCCTCAAAAGAAGTCGATGTGGAGGATAGCTTCCACCGCATCAGACTGTCCCCCGAACTTAGGAACCTCCTAAGAGTTAGAAACGCGGCAATCCGGGCCTACGATCAACTTCCCACGCACTCAAACCGGATTCGGATGCGTCGTCTACAGCGGGATGTAAAATCTCGCCTAAGCGACGCCCGAAATGAGAATTGGGATAGTTACTTAGAAGGACTCGCGCCCTCTCATCAAGCATACTGGCGACTAGCAAGGACTCTCAAGTCCGAAACTACCGCTACTATGCCTCCTCTCGTACGCCCTTCAGGCCAACCACCGGCTTTCGATGACGATGACAAGGCAGAGTTGCTGGCCGATGCACTGCAAGAGCAGTGCACCACCAGCACTCAATACGCGGACCCCGAACACACCGAGGCAGTCGACAGGGAGGTCGAGCGCAGAGCTTCCCTGCCACCCTCGGACGCGTTACCCCCATTACCTCTGACGAAGTTAGAGAAGTAATAGACAACCTTCAACCTAAGAAGGCACCCGGCTCCGACGGCATCCGCAACCGCGCGTTAAAACTCTTACCAGTCCAACTGATAACAATGTTGGCTACCATCTTAAATGCCGCTATGACGCACTGCATCTTTCCGGCGGTATGGAAAGAAGCAGACGTTATCGGTATACACAAGCCGGGCAAACCGAATAATGAAACCGCTAGTTACCGACCGATCAGTCTCCTCCCAGCGATAGGCAAAATTTACGAACGGCTCCTTCGGAAACGCCTCTGGGACTTCGTTACCGCGAATAAAATTCTAATAGACGAGCAGTTTGGATTCCGCGCCAAACACTCGTGCGTACAACAAGTGCACCGCCTCACGGGGCACATCTTAATAGGGCTAAATAGGCGTAAACAAATCCCGACCGGCGCCCTCTTCTTCGATGTAGCGAAGGCGTTCGACAAAGTCTGGCACAACGGTTTGATCTACAAACTGTACAACATGGGAGTGCCAGACAGACTCGTGCTCATCATACGAGACTTCTTGTCGAACCGTTCGTTTCGATATCGAGTAGAGGGAACTCGTTCTCGTCCCCGTCATCTGACTGCCGGAGTCCCGCAAGGCTCCGCACTCTCCCCGTTACTATTTAGTTTGTATATCAACGATATACCCCGGTCTCCGGAGACCCATCTAGCGCTCTTCGCCGATGACACGGCTATCTACTACTCGTGTAGGAAGATGTCGTTGCTTCATCGGCGACTCCAGACCGCAGTAACCACCATGGGACAGTGGTTCCGGAAGTGGCGAATAGACATTAACCCCACGAAAAGCACAGCGGTGCTATTCAAAAGGGGTCGCCCTCCGAATACCACTTCGAGCACCCCACTCCCCAATAGGCGCGTAAACACCTCCGCCGTTAGCCCCATCACTCTCTTTGACCAGCCCATACCGTGGGCCCCGAAGGTCAAATACCTAGGCGTCACCCTCGACAGAGGGATGACATTCCGTCCCCACGTAAAAACGGTACGCGATCGCGCCGCGTTTATACTAGGACGACTCTACCCAATGCTTTGTAGACGAAGCAAACTGTCCCTCCGTAATAAGGTAACCCTCTACAAAACTTGCATACGCCCCGTCATGACGTATGCAAGCGTAGTGTTCGCTCACGCGGCCCGCACCAACTTGAAACTCCTTCAGGTTATACAATCCCGATTCTGCAGGATAGCCGTCGGAGCACCATGGTTCCAGAGGAACGTGGACCTCCACGATGACCTGGAGCTCGACCCCGTCAGTAAGTATCTACAGTCGGCATCGCTGCGCCACTTTGAGAAGGCGGCACGACATGAGAACCCTCTTGTCGTGGCCGCCGGAAACTACATACCCGATCCTGTAGACCGTTTGGTAAACCGTCGACGTCGCCCAAAGCACGTCATCACGGATCCTCCTGATCCATTAACGGTGCTTTTAGGCAATACAAGCACCGGTCACCGTCCTCGCCGAACCCGTCGCTTGCGACGAAGGGCTCGACGAGCGAATTAACCCACAGACACAGCCCACTGAGTTTCTCGCCGGATCTTCTCAGTGGGTCGCGCTTCCGATCCGGTGGTAGATTCTGCGAAGCACTGCTCTTGCTAGGGCGGTGTTAGCAATTCTCCGGTTTGAGCCCCGCGAGCTCACCTACACAAGCTAGGGTACGCTGAAGTAGCCTCTCAAGGCTATCAGCATAGGTAGGAAAAAAAAAAAAAAAAAAAAAAAGCATTTACGTTATAGATGTCTATGGGCTCCAGTAACCACTTAACACCAGGTGGGCTGTAAGCTCGCTCTCCCATCTCAGCTATAAAAAGATGTCGTGGAGACCGGATAGGAACAAAGTTCCTTATTATAAAAATATCAATTTTAAGTTATATTCGAGGTATAAAGAAAATAATTATTCGGGTATACATTTTTTAATATGATTTTTTTATTATTAAAAAAAAAAAACTTTAAAAATTTATCAACTTTATTTTATACACAATGATTTATAAAAAATATATAATAATAATATACAAAGAAAAAGCTATTTATATGAATAATAATAATAATTAAGCCTAATTATGTTCTATCATAGAAAACCATCATCACGTAGACTATACATGAGACACTGTATAGCCATCATACTAAGACTATACATAAATAATAAAAATCTTACGTTACGGACGTTTTTTTTCCGGTTAGGGTACCCCTCCGCATCGTCTCATAAGGAACTTCGTTACAAAAAAAAAGGTAAATTTTCACAGTCAAAATAAAGATAACATTATTTTCCGATAAGACACAAAGGACAGCAACGTAGCGACTCTATAATGAGCGTAACTCTAAGGATTCCTTTCAGCTCTCAAACGGAAGGCTGCCGTGACTCGTATCACCAGGATTCGAATACGTATTCAGCACACGTCGCGCGCTGCGGAGACACGAACTACAAATCCCTGGAGAAGACAGGAATCTGGATACGTTCATGTTCACCTTAGTCTTATTTGTACGCAATTGAAAGAAAAATACGTGACGCGAAGCATCACATACATATTTATAGTTTAGAAAACGAGAACATGAAAATATCGTAACTAGGTCTCTACTGCGGTGTCGTCCGTATTAAATATGAAATAAATCTCACCTCAATCGGTATGTATAACATCTTACTTTTATTTCACACGTCTCTATTATTTTGTAAATAGTATTATTATAAATAAAAAATTTCATGATTAGTAATGCTGAAATGTTTTTCTGACACTTTTTGCTTGTTCTGTGGTCCGTAAGCCGATTTTATGGCCTGGTAACGAGACCTTTAAGCAATAAATATGATATTTAATTAATTGCTAACTACTACTACTAGTTAGATATTAAAAGACATCCCGTAACATTATTATTAGGTCAATATTATTTTCAGTATTAGGGAGACTATTAAGTTGTCACACTTGTAACTATCAATTATGGACATGAGGAATGTTGTTCGTTTACCGTGGACATTGCCTATGAACACATATTGGATGGGTAGTTTATTAGAGGTGGGATTTTAATACGAGCATTTTCATATCGCTTCATACGAGTACACTCTATTTGAAGTTTGAGGCCACTACGACTTTGGATCATTAATTAAATCAATTTAAATAAAATAAAATAAATCGGTTGTCTGTTAATTCGGTTTACTGACGATAGTTGAACGTGACAATGTCATAAGAAAATACTGATGGAATGGTTTCATTTTTGTATAGCAGCTGTCCACGCGGATGCATCGCTCACTCAAGTAGGAGAGAGACAGATGTCGAACGCTGCCGAATGCGGAAGCCGATTGTGCCTCTCTGTCGTTCTTTGCGCGCTCTCGCTTGCACTTAACACTCACTCAAGCCTTAAATGGAACGCCTCAGAGCGAGGTAACGCCGCATGAGTCATGTTGTTTCGTGCGTGCAGCCGGCTCCATCGAATTATAAGACGTTGTCACGTCAATATATACATACATATACTAATATATTCATAATGTTAAAAATAGTAAGAACGTTAAAGAAGATTCGCGTAACAACTATTTTAAAAGTAAATAAATGTGTTGTTGTGTCAAAAATGTAGTTTCACAAGCATTGCAAAATTAGTGTAGATCATGCAACCGCAAATAGTTTTCTTAGGAATTAACTTCTTCACACCTCGAAAACATTCGACCGGCAGTAACGACTCAAGCATTTAATAAAGTGATAAAACGGTTGCGACGAGCACGCGATGTTTTTATGATTCCATTTCGTTACCATTTAGTAGGTTCGTTCGTATGCCGATACTTTTAACCTTCTTTTTTTTATTGCTTAATGGGTGTACTAGCTCTTGGCCCAACAGCGAATACCGCTAGCCTTTTTGAGGTTCAATACGAATCACATGATCGAAATCTCAATTGTATATTCACTTTCTTTCCTCCCTTTCTTCAAACCGGATCAAATGAAGCCGTGAAGCAGTAATGCGTTTCGGTTTGAAGGGTGGAGCAGCCGCTGAAACTATACTGAGCCCTTAGAACTTATGCCTCAAGGTGGGTGGCGCATTTACGTTGTAGATGTCTATGGGCTCCAGTAACCACTTAACACCCGGTGGGCTGTGAGCTCGTCCACTCATCTAAGCAATAAAAAATAAAAAAATAATGAATTTTCGCTTTGCGGCAGAAAAAGGCGGCGCCTACCCGTACCGTTTTACAACACGCATCTCATTAATTAAATCATCAGCATTTATAGCTTTATTTATTAAAAAACCCAGAAGTTACAAAAAATAATGCCGAAAATATTTACGAACGTGTATTTTATTATTTAATGTTAAGTGCTTTAAGATATTATTTAGGTGTACAGTATTTCCACTACAACACAATCGTGCGACACGAAACCTTTTAAATCTGATATGCTATCTGTATTGCGTTCAAAATACATTTCGTATACATATTTCAAACAGACCAGGGAAAATGACAAGTGACAATTACTTTTGTTAGGTGAAAAATTCATCGGATCAACTTTACGTGGCTTAGTAACGTTTTATCATGTAAAATAATATCTCCTCCGTTTGCTTTTGAAATACAACACAAAATGGCATTTCACTTTTTGTGGTTAATATCTACCTATTGCTTATTTTCCTCCTTCATAATGCCCGGAGGGATTCCGGTGGCTCACGTGATTTATGGCTTATGCAAAGAATGAGAAGATATTTTCTACACCATAATTCAGGCTAGTTGAGATTAGAGGAGGCCTCGCTGGAGGATGATATATCAATCCGTTCGTATCGTGAGCCTTTTGTGCCCTCGTATATTACGCAGTTTTGTAGTAAATACCTTAAGGGTATCTTGATGTGTTTATTTGCTCCGTTCGTAAACATCGTGTTAGAGATAATTACTGTCTAGCCTTTCTGACCAGTGCTCGGTTTATCTTTTTGATTTACTATATATACCCTTTTAACTTAATAAAATACCTATTTTATAGGTCGTATACTTATACTTATACGTATTACGTATACTTATTACTAAAAGTATAGTTATAGTCGTATACTTACTGATTATTGCATATTTTTAAAGGACTTTAAGAGTACAACAGAATTTGGGGCTGAAAACTTTTCATGTTATACTGATATAAGTTGAACTGTAGAATAAACACATATATGCGTTGGAATGGTCCGCTAGGTAAAATATTTGAAGGCAAGTCCAAAAATTATGGGCTAATTACGAGATCAATGATCATGGAAGAACTCAATAAATTTGTTCCAAAGCCGCGAATGATGGATGGAGTTGGAGGAGGTCTTCCTCTAAATCAATAAATAACTACTAGATTGAGTATACCTATTAATATTAATATTCAGAATTAGGTAAGCTGCGTTATGGTATAAAAGATTTAAAAATAAAAAGCTATTTTATTTATTTATAAAGAATACAATTTGAATGATGTCAATTTTTCTCTTGATGACAGCTATATTGATGACGTATATATGTGTCATTGTTCTAGCCATTGGTCATCCCACTGCCCGCTAACACCCAAACAATCCTATCAATCTTACAACTATACCTCCAAATGTTTTCAGGACTCCCTTTTGGTACGTGCCGATCGATTTTGTATAAAATCCTTCACGGTCTTTCTTGAGTGTACCTACTGTAACATTTTTCAAGTTTGAAGTGCTTCTCAGAAACTAGCGATTTGGCTCCACTTCTAGCACTGCCAGTATCCTAGAAAGACGTTAAGTACTTACCACAAAGTCGACCGTGTGCTCATCTACTACCACTATCAAAGACTTATACACTCTGTAAATGTTGGACATCTTCGAAATGCACGTTTTTTATGTTTCAGAAATACTTGCATTCCAGAAAAAGTGTGATCAGTGAAGCATATTGAAACCAGAACGAAGTGGGTTTAATTAACGCTAAGCCTACCGTTACCCAACTTTACGACTTAATCAAAGAAATTAATAGACGATACCATGAAAAACGTTAATAATGAATCGTATTGGAGTAGTAAATAAGTTTGTTCATCAATCTAATCGGCTAATAGCTATTGGGTCGTTCCGGTATCGTGTTGGGCGTATTGTATCAACTCGCCGCGGACGGTTCCGCAATTGTCCGTATCATTAAATTAAAAGCTTTCGTGTTTGTGGGCCGTTAGTAATATTTGCGGCACCTAAAACCCCCATTCGTACAAGGGCACTGTTGCTTAAACAGCTAACTAATTTAGTATCCATAAATTTGCGATCGAAGAGCTGATAAGACGCGTTCTTAAAGAGCTTCGCTCGGTCGTTAATCAGCATCATCCTTCGAAGTAGTGTCTTCACTTATATAGGTATACATGTCTTTCAGATATTGAAAACAACATTAATACGGTGTTGTTGTTAAATGTAAAAATATCTCAGCGCGCGCTTTAACGCATATTTATGCAAAAAAACAGTTCGGTTATTTTCGTTTAAGACATAACTCTTTGGGACTACAATAATGTTCCTTCAGAGTTGTCCGAATGCGCTGAACTAATTTTAAGTGAAATAGATATTTTTTTCTAATAGTCTCACAACTTATAGGAAAAATCTGTCAAGACAATTAAATATAAATTAATCTTAAGCAATCAATCAAAGTAATCAAATCTTAGTTATATATATATATATATAAATTTTATCATATCATCGATATAATGCACGTCGATTGCACCTATAATTGAGGTGACATCTGCCTTAAACTTTTGTCAATTGGTCAATGTTTGGTATCGATGATCACTTTGTTGGTGCAACTTAATAAATAAATAAATCTCGATCGAGTTACGTGGCCTGTATTTCTAAAGCGTCGTTGGTACCCAAAGTACTCGTCATTTGAGATCAGGTCCTTGATAAGTCCGTATGAACTGATAGTACCGTCCCACCTATTCTGATCACGAATCCACCAAACGTTCCCGCTCGAAGGGTGAAAAAGACATCGATTTAATCTATTTGATTATTTTAAGTCATGCATCATGCTATGCGGTGACATTTATTTAGTTTCATTGAGTTGAAAGACCTCTAAACGAAACAACTGCTGTAAGTCAGAATAAAATAACATCAATAAAATATCATCATTCAGGTAGTGAGTACAGTACACAGTAGTGGTACCACAGTAGGTAGGGTCGATTTCATATCTTCAAAATGATTCAGCCTGAAAAATTATCAGTTTGGTCGTAAACAACAAAAAAACTCTTTTTCAATTGATATCACTAGACGATGACCGAGCTTTGCTCAGTTTATTTTTTTTTTGACAACGCCATCTTGTTGTGTCTTTAAAGCGGTTAGTTGCCCTCAATTAAGAAAAATAGTATTATTATTCGCCAGTAGATGTCGGGAAGAGTTGATTATTGAAAACACGAATAAAACAATATTTTCTGAAAATAAATCGTAGCTAGATTGATATATCGCCCCCGAAATCTCCTGTATACTAAATTTTATGAAAATTGTTGGAGCCGTTTCCGAGATTCAGATTATATATATATATATTATTATATATTAATATACAAGAATTGCTCGTTTAAAGGTATAAGATATACAATAATACCTACACACCAAAAGTCACAGCGTGATTATTTCTAAATACCTACTTAGCGCTTCGATCACGCTAAGAAATCCCAATGGCATTTTACGGTAACACAACTGAAGTGTTAAAATAGGGAGACAAATTCACGAATGCCTTTATTTTCAAAATATATAAAATCTGAAACTTAATTCTAAGGTGAGGTAATTAAAATGACAAGAATCAATTGCGGTTTGCAGTCTCATTTTAATATTATCTCTTCATATTCTCAACAAACTAAGTTACATAAAACATAATTATATTCCGTGACAAACTGGACTGGAAGATATTTATAAAACCCTATATATATACAGACGTGTATTACTCGTGTTTGTTTTAAAAGTATAACAACTCTCAACGTAATACGGATCACATAAATTTAAGTATGAAATCACTATACGGATTCTAATCTAAGTAAATTTTTTCGCCGAACGCGAAGCGAGATGCGAAGGCTTATTGCAAAACTGTTACATTTTTATTAATATTGTCATTGTTTTATTAGTACATTAAATTACAAATAGATCCCTACGTTAAATGTAGAGAAACGAATATCTAAGCGCCTTACATTTAGCACACAAGAAACCTGAACCGAAACATTACCTTAGGCAAATATCTAAACCTTTAAACATAGTTTCACTATAATGTTAATTAGCTTCTTTTCTCTTACACAAATTTACAAGGCTATAAAATTTAAATCAAAATGAAATTCGTTATTTTTAGTACAGTTAAATTTTATTAACGCTACGACGGGTATTTTACAGTGAATCCAATATTCATTTAATTTTACTGAAAAACACTTATACCGTTAAGAAGTGAATAGTTTTTTTTTATACATTTTAACATATTTATTCTCAAGTACGATCGCAAATTTTTGCAGAAAAAATGCTTTCAAGAGAGTTTACCTTTGTAAGTTAGTTTGAAAACTAAAAAGAATTTTATGTTCTTAATCTAAATATAATACTGAATACCACTTACTATCTTTTATTTTAGTTATTTTGATGAAAACTACTGATTTTTATATACCTTAAGCTGTTTTTAGATTATATATAGTCATATTATTTATATGTCATACTGAGTTTCAGGTCTACAAAAAGTAAAAACAATGTGAAAATTATTTTAAGACTATTTACATATTTTACATTTCTAACCTTTAAATAAAACTTGATAATCTCAAAACAATGCATTAAACATTAAAACTGTGACATCACTATACGGAATAAATAAATCTGTGGCTAAAAAAAGGATATTTTTTTTCTTTCACAAAATAAGCTAAGGACATTCTTTAAAGACAATGAATGGCACACTATAATATAATCTAGGGAATGTTATGAACTGAATTTATTAAAATATTAGGAATGCTAAAATAAATTATCATTATTATTTACAAAAAAAAAAACTGAACTAAAGTAAATTACAACAGAAAATGTACGGTAAAATTATTATGGCACGGTTTACCTTTAAACTTTAAAAAGAAATCATGTAAATTAAAAATAACGAGATGTGAGATTTGCTGATATGTGCTTCTTATATATCTTTTAAAAAAACCACCAGATCTCCAAAGATCCACGAGTATCATTCCACGTCTCGGATTGCTAGTAAAATACTTTTCACTTCGCGTAATTTCTACCACGACTACATATAAATATAAAAACTAATAAATCACTTTCCTACTGATAACCAAAAAATTATCATTGTCCTATTTTATGTCGACATTACACACCAACAGAAAACTCGTATCTCGTTCATTTAATTATAAAATATCAAATCTTAAAAACTATCTCGGGATAATATTTTTTAACGATTTCTAAATAAAAATGATATGACACGTCGATATGAAAATTTACAATGTATTTTGATATT
The DNA here is from genome assembly GCF_030267445.1 of Bombyx mandarina. Lineage (NCBI taxonomy): Eukaryota > Metazoa > Arthropoda > Insecta > Lepidoptera > Bombycidae > Bombyx > Bombyx mandarina. The sequence continues at coordinate 10,269,454 of NC_143212.1, read as the reverse complement.
ATTTCATATTGGAATGTATGTAACTATTAAAGCAGTTAAACATTGAACTACAATTTTCTTTTAATGTAAACTTTTAATGTAAAATATAAGAGTTTGAAGAGCAATGAAAGTATCAGTCTGGTTTTTTATTGCAATACATCGTGATTTAATAAAATTAATACTCAACATACCTATTATTTATAGGATACCGCGGATATTTTAAACTTTAAAATTAAAATATTAGAAGAAAGGCATGACGATTAAAAGTAGATTGTGATGGATTGCAGTTGGAGCAGATAAGCGGAAAATGTGTGACGGAAACTTCTTAACTAAGGATCAAATTTGCGGGTACCACGTATCAAATAAAGGACAATCTATAGAGATAATCAATCGCATTCATCACAACTGAAATCTAAAAACATAACGTACCATCATTTCTACTTCCAAAATATTTTGTCTTCGAATAAACATTTATAGGTATACTATAATTTACTAGAGATAACAATATAATACTAAGATCTTCTTGATATTAAGAAGTTCTTGCAAGATTTATACTCTATTTTTATGTCTGATGTGTCCGAGCACCTATATTGGGTAATGATATGATCAGTTGTAAACTTATAGTAAATTATCATTATGGCAATGTTTTATGTGAATATGCACTAAGAGGTGGATATTATATTTGTAGTAAATTAAATTAAAAGTAAATATAAATTAATAGTAAAATAGACGTAATTCAGACAGTACAGGGAAGAGAGAATTTTATTATCAATTTATGTTCATAATACAAAAGATTGCACTAAACATAGATGCTGAAATCATAATATAAATACTACTTGATACTACAAAAAGAAAAAAAAACAATAAAAATCAGAATACATCTGTATTGTCAAATTTTATATACTATTTAAAACATCTAAGAAATAATACTTTTAATATTATTTAATCACTTAATTTTTTTAATTACAATGTCGCAAGACTGTCGTCGGTCGTATAGGTGAATTTAGGTCGATATGTCGTCCGTTCCCTTTGACACTCGCTACACAACCGCGGAGGCCACTGTATAGAGCGGCTGGCAACCCCAGAGGCAATGTCGGTGAGCCCCCTGTAGAAATGTTATAGCTTAAAATAGCACTTCGACAATAACTTTATCAAAAACGAAAGCACTGAAATTGGTAAAATTTGTAAACTACTTGTGTAGGTACAGGATACATAGAAATAACTGAATAACATCTTTATAGGACAATAAATCTGAAATCATGTCGCATTTTGGGAAGTGTCCTGTAGCGGGATGATAATGATGAAGAGACTGAATTCGTTTTATTTCACTGTTACAGTTTTAAGGTACTTACCGATCCATAATTTGGGGTTCGATTTCGAGGGCACAAGCAATGATTGCGAGTATCCTCTGACCGGTGGCAAGTCGTCAACCTGAAGCATGGCCAGTCTCTTCCTCCGCCGTATCGTCGCGGTATGCCACCTCCCATCATCAACCCTTTTCTTGGACTCTAGAGACTGAAACCAATCTTCGTGGGTAGCAGAATTCATATCCTTAGAATCTGTATCTGTATATATTAACTGAAGCTTTCCATCGCTAAGACCCAATCCTATAAAGTCTCTGGGACGAACACCTATTTTACGTCGCCACATAAGAAGGCCCGAATCGTTGTAAGTTCGAAATTTTATTTCGTATCTAATACCGCGAGCTCCGCTATTCCTAAAAACATAAGTATGTAAGTTTAGCGAAATTTAACATTGCCAAAAAACGATCTCAACAAATTTAAACATCCAAACTATCTCAATCTATCAAGCTATCTCAACAAAATTAGCATCCAAAAAGCACAGTAACAAAACAAACAAAAAAAAAGTATTTCACGAAAAGGTAAAAATAATAAAGATAAAACTCGCGAAAAACAAAATCTCACTCTAACAGGGAAGCTACGAGGAAAATTGTGTAAGTATCCATTCGTTTATCTTAGAAACAGTGTTTCCATTTACGTTGTTAAGTTTAACGCATTTATGTAAATACTTAAAGTTGAGGGTAACTTATTTGACTTAGATCGACTTTATACTTGAGGAAACTTCAAAAAAAAAACTTATCAGGAACATTAAGTTACCGACAAATCAATAGGGATTTTTTTAAAGTCCAATATTCTGAATTATATTTAAATTCATTTTACGGTTAAAATTAAAATTTTATTTAACAAAAAAACGGAATTGAATAGTAAAGTTTGCCCTAAAATAATCATATTATTATATCCTACTACAAGTTAATCCATATCATAAAAACAATACCGAACCAAATGATGTTATAAGTGGACACAAGTAGAAAGAAGCATGTTAAATATTCATAGACCATTTACTGAAAACATTGATTAACTTAATGAGGCAAGTTTTGGACCGATTTTAGTAAACTAATGACGTTGAGAAAATATGTTTAAGAGTAGACTATATAAAAGGTTTTTACCTTTTATATTTTTTATTTATATATTGGCCATTTATGTTACATCGGCAACTTCACAGGTAAACGCATGTTATATGCTGCCATTAGCGATATTAAGAAAATCTTACACCTACAATTGTTGCGAAAAAAAAACAGACTAAACTCCGAAAGATTCACAGATTTTGCCATTCTAAAATCAGCCTCAAAAAGATCGTAATCCAAAGCATTATTTTTAAAACACCATTACCTAATCTAAGATTGCAGTGAAGTTTAGAACTAAGAAGTGTCTGACGGATCCTTTCAATGTTATCTTACACCGTAATGTCCGTTGTTAGTACGTAAGCTAGAAATATAGAAAATATGTTAGTTATTTACACCAAAGTAAATTAACCCAACAGTAACAATGTAAAGTATTCTTTGAAAGCAAACTTAATTTCGAAATTAGGTTTAAATTATTTTTAATTATACAACCTAGTTCTCGGTACAAATTATTGCGGAAGTGTATTTTCTTACCAAAGGACCTAAAACCATATGACACTCCGCTGAAATGATTAATTGCTTTTTATTTTATTAAGCCCTTGTGGGCACGCGATTCTCATTATGACGAGGAACTTTTCATTATTACCGCTGTATTACCGAAAAATCAGTTAAGCTAAAAGAAAGCAAGAAATTACCTGCGACTTGTTCTACTTCGGTAGGAAAAGTAATTATTGCCATCGAAATTTACAGGGCTTCTTTCATTAAGCATTTCCACGTTAACCTTTTCTATTTCACAGTTCCTTCCTTGATAACCATCATGGCAAATACATTTGTATTCGTTAAGCAAAGGGATGCATGTACCGTTGTTCTTGCACGGAGTGAGACCTGTCGAAAAATTTCCAACATGAAAACCTCAACCATTTCATAACATACATGATTAATTTATTGAAACTTTCATGTTTATTTACACGGTACATATTCCACATTAGCACAAAATCTTCTTCTTCCTATTCGTACACTCTTGACAGAGTGGTCATGGTCATGCATCAGTCGGATCCTGATCTACTTTATTGACAAAATCTAAACTACTTTATTAAAAGGAGGTGAGTAATAGCATAAATATACTCTTAATTTTCTGGTACAAAGTATTTTGCTTTAACACTGAACGCGTAATTTAAACTATTAAAGGGATTCATCTTATATAAATATTTTCACAATCTCAGTTCGATTTTTAAAATTTAAATTTCAATTACTCACCATCTCCACAAGGTGGTCCTGTGTATTTAGTAACTCCAGTCGTAGCGCAAGGTAAATGTTCTTCGTCTTGAATCATAGAGCACTTAGTCGTATCAGCACTATACAGAGTCAGTGGATTACCATTCACAAAGACCTGTTGCAAGGCTCCAATAAAACTGCTCGTCACTCCTGACATTTTGTGCGGTCGGATGTAAGCGCTGCGAACAATCGTAAATCTATTATCATGATTCTTATTCATATTGGGATAAAAAACCGAGTATTATGTTAAATTGTGTTATCGTTTTTACAAAAGCGAAGTGTACATAATTATTTCGATCAAAACACATTTTATCCCACTGAATCAATTAAGTTAGTTAGCGCCTGTGCGGTTAGTGATTTTGGAAAAATAAATTCCGAAAAATGAATAACGGAATGACGTTTCTTAAAAATAAATACATGAAGAAATACATCACAGATTCGGTAACTTAAACTCACGGCAAAGACCCTATAAACAGCGGTAAAGTCAATTCTAAATGTGTCAGTGGTGGTAATGAATGGCCTTTTTGGGTCGGATGGTGGTCGAGTTGTAGACTTCCGTGTCGACCAGCGCGCGATACTCGAGCTCGGTGCCAACGACCTTTTGTAATTGGTACCGGGGACCTGTAACGATTTCAACGCTAGAGAAATTCAGGCCAAAGTAAGCATTTATTTGTTTAAATAAAATCTTGGTTATTAAATAATAATTGAGTGGTTTACTCACGTTATATTTGCGATACCGCTGCCCAAATTGTACCTAAATTGTAAGTAACCATTAACCAAGTTAATCGCAATGAAATCCCCCCTGGCTTTATTAGACTGCCCTGTGTAGAGGAGCATTCCGGAAAATCGGTTCGTTAAAAACCAAATTTCTATTCTGAACGCTTTGCCCAGGCCTTCGAGTGGCGGTAATTCAATGTAGCTAGTCCCATTGAATTGAGGAGACCACGTTTCTTGAATTACAGTTACGTCTGAAACAGGCCCCAACAAATTTTGATAAAGTAAATGAGGTATTTAGAGTATTTTTCCGAAATTATTAAACAAAGATGTACCATTGCTGCAAGTATTTCCATTGGAGCCGATTTCACCTCCAAATAAACATCGGCAGACATGGCCACCGTCGCCTCCAATATCACACAATAGCCCTTCATCATATCCACAAGGATTTGACTCGCACGGATCTAATCTCTCATCACAATTGGCTCCTTGGAATCCAATAGGACAACTACAAGTATATTCGGTGACCGACCCTTCAATAGATTTACACGTGCCTCCGTTCGTGCATGGAATACTCATACATGGATTCGATTGACATTCCCGAACGTTTTCAATGGCGATCACTAATGAGTCGGGCCGGCCCAATTTTTTTGTTACTAGATGACGTATTATCCGTAAGTACTTTACGCAGCCGACAAATCCGCTACGCGTACCGATATTATCAAATACCCTGAAAAGAAATATTTATGTAAGAGACTGTAATTACAAGAAAAGTGACTTTAAAAATAGTATGAAAAAAAATACATTAGCAATAAAGAGTAAATTGTATTAAGATAAGTAACTAGTTAGCCTACCTCGAATAATTGGTAGGTATAGAACCAACGTAAGCATCCTCGGCGAGATCCAAAGCTTTCAAATGTCCCATTGATTGCCCTACAACATCTTCCATATCATCAACTGACAATATACCGTCACGATGATATCTTTTAGCAGACACTTTGTGATACTCGTTCATAGATATTTTTTCTAAGGACGTCAAAACTAGAACGCCGTTACCGAGGTTGTACCTGAATACAAATAAGGCAATGTAGAAAAGAGATGGCTATAAATAACTCGTTCTTTTTTTAATATAAGAATATTTTAGCGTTCAACAAATATAAGTACTAGGGCTCACCTAAATTCTAAATATCCGTTGACCAAAGCAAGCGAAACGAAATCACCAGTTCCGTCCGCCTTTTGTTGATTGTAAAGTATAACCCCGTTCTCGGAGAACGCTTTAAACTCAATATCGATGTTCAACTTGTGATAAGCTTTCAATGGTTTTAGCCGTATGTAAGATGAGCCGTCAAAAGACGGAGTTTCGATATAAGCATTCAATAGTTCGTCTTTGACCAGACTCTCGCAGTTGTTGCCGGTGTAAGGACCGGCACACAGACATGTGTAAGTCGATCCTGGCAAATCGATACAAGTCCCGAGATTATAACAAGGCTCTGATAGGCAAGCACTGTATTCCTCTGTGGTCTCTTGCGTTATTTGCTCTGTAAATAAATCGTATCGGATTTTAACGAACGGGTGGGAAATACAATTGTTATTTTAGATAATTACTTTGATGGAAATTTTACTTTTGTAGTAAAATGTACACAATTATTAATGTACCCCTAAAAAAATATGAATACAAAATAAAGCTAAGAAAGTAGGTCGACTGAATAAAATTTCCTTTGCGTGGTTTCATTCGCTAAAGCAAGTCTACAAAGACTATTACAATAAAGTAGAACTGTTTCAGATTTAGACTCTAATCAGATTTGCTTATAAATAGATTATCAATAGCTGCTGCTTCGATAATGTTATCCTGGTACAAATATGAGCCTAAAATCAATAACAAATTTTGAAAAACATGACACGTTGAGACTTTTAACTATTATAAACGTAAATGACTGATAGAAAACAATCACTGTTTTTTTTTCAATACAACACCTCTAGGAAGGAGAACAGATTGAAATGTATTGAGTATGGGTTAGAATATGTACTTACACCATCCAGAGTGAATTATTTTTGAGCAGTTATTTTTTTAAATTATATGTGTTACGAGCTTAGCCTCAAATGCAACAACACAAGTACAACAACTTGACAAATAAAAAATGGACAGTAAAATCTTAATCTTAAGTCTCATATATGTTTGCTCGTAGAGTGAATTACTGCGTAGTTACTTCTGCCGGTTGTTACTATATATTTTTATAAGAATTCCTTAACACTGTAAGTATAAACTAAAACTACGAAGACTAAAGGGTTTCTTTTTACAGCATTGACGATTTACGTCACAAAAAGCTGATGGGTATATTGATATATTTATTTATTTTTTACACTTCATGTAAAATTTACATTGGCGGACTTAATGCCTAAGGCATTCTCTACCAGTCAACCAAAGGTAGTGCAGAGTAAATAGTGATATAATCATCATTTGGGGCATTACATCTGTAGCAGCGGCCATATTGTTATGAACATGCCGTAATATTAAAAACGTGTCCGATAGTAAAGAACTAGAGATTTTATTGATGTAGCTAGCGACCAACTCGCTACGAAATCATCACGTAAATTTCACTCCTCATTTGGAGACAGGAAATCAAAATCGAACGGCTACCAAACTGAAATTAATTGTTACTTTACTGTTGGTGTAAACATGAGATAGCAGCCTACTTCATTTGCCTCCTTTCTACGAGGAGTAGACCTTGTGGTTATGGGCTTTATACTCTGTCTTAATATTGTACTTACCAACACAAGCCTTTCTGTTCAATGTGGGTGTGAAGCCACGTCTACACACGCAGCCGCCGCGCGCGCAATATGCACCAGCGAGTGCTGAGCACTCCGCGTCCTCAGCGCAGAGGTCACCAAGCAGGGCGCCCACCGCTCCGACAGTTGCCGTCGTTGCTGTTTGCGAACCTGACGTTTACTCATATACTTTACTCATATACATACCTTACATACTTTACTTTACTTTACTTTACTTTACTTTACTTTACTTTACTTTACTTTACTTTACTTTACTTTACTTTACTTTACTTTACTTTACTTTACTTTACTTTACTTTACTTTACTTTACTTTACTTTACTTTACTTTACTTTACTTTACTTTACTTTACTTTACTTTACTTTACTTTACTTTACTTTACTTTACTTTACTTTACTTTACTTTACTTTACTTTACTTTACTTTACTTTACTTTACTTTACTTTACTTTACTTTACTTTACTTTACTTTACTTTACTTTACTTTACTTTACTTTACTTTACTTTACTTTACTTTACTTTACTTTACTTTACTTTACTTTACTTTACTTTACTTTACTTTACTTTACTTTACTTTACTTACTTTACTTTACTTTACTTTACTTTACTTTACTTTACTTACTTTACTTTACTTTACTTTACTTTACTTTACTTTACTTTACTTTACTTTACTTTACTTTACTTACTTTACTTTACTTTACTTTACTTTACTTTACTTTACTTTACTTTACTTTACTTTACTTTACTTTACTTTACTTTACTTTACTTTACTTTACTTTACTTTACTTTACTTTACTTTACTTTACTTTACTTTACTTTACTTTACTTTACTTTACTTTACTTTACTTTACTTTACTTTACTTTACTTTACTTTACTTTACTTTACTTTACTTTACTTTACTTTACTTTACTTTACTTTACTTTACTTTACTTTACTTTACTTTACTTTACTTTACTTTACTTTACTTTACTTTACTTTACTTTACTTTACTTTACTTTACTTTACTTTACTTTACTTTACTTTACTTTACTTTACTTTACTTTACTTTACTTTACTTTACTTTACTTTACTTTACTTTACTTTACTTTCTCGATGACAGCTCTAATTTGATTGTTGTAGTGTTGTGACCAAATAAGTAATGATATCAATCACTTAAATTTATTATATTTTGAACAAAGACAAATAAAACAAAAACATTCAAATATTTTTATTATTATTATTTTCTAATTAGTTTTATTTATGGACGTGGATAGAAGTGAACCTAACAACAGCATACCAATCAATTACTAACAAGCCAAACCCAGAATTAATTAAATTAAGTTTTCGCCAATTATTTCATCATAAAATTTACCTTTCAACTACTGCGTATTTGAAAAAATTGAAAAACAATAAAACCCAAAGTGAGTTCTTCAATTAAGCAATGTCACTAACGAATCCCGAAGCTGCCGCATAGAAAACAAATCGTACACGGAAGTCCAATCAATAACGTCAATGATAAAGGCGTTTTAACCGAATACGTAATGGAGTCGGCGAGAACAAAAACTCATGACAAAAACGTTCAATCGTAATTAGTTAAGGCTCTCCCGAAACACCATCAAGATAAGACTCCAAATTGGGTTGGAATCGTGTAAATCTACATTGGAAGTAATGAACGTCGGAAAAAGCAAGCACGCGAGGTCACGTCTCGTTAAGTAATACATTAGGTCTCACAAAAACGTTAAGGCGAATCGGACTATATTATCCTTCACAATACATAAATAACGACATAAATGTTTTCGGCAATATATTCGGCATAACATAAATTATTCAGCCGAAAACGAAACATGACCTCGTCGTCTGTTAGTAAAAAAAAAAAAACATTGCTGTATGTAGTAATTAGATCGCCACATAATTATCCCAAGCATGATAAGACGTCAGCAATTACGACGTACAGGGAACTTAATATTTTACTAATTACACGTAACCAATATCGAGCTTGAAAATATATTAGAATTATATCCACTTTTTTGCTTTGTTATGTGAATATGTTGATGAGTTCAAACAATATTTCTAAAAACAATTTTAATTCTGCTTTAAACCGGATTATGAATTCAATTAATACTGGTGGTAGGACCTCTTGTGAGTCCGCGCGAGTGAGTACCACCACGCTGCCTATTTCTGCCGTGAAGCAGTAATGCGTTTCGGCTTGAAGGCTGGGGCAGCCGTTGTAACTATACTTGAGACCTTAGAACTTATATCTCAAGGTGGGTGGCGCATTTAGGTTGTGGATGTCTATGGGCTCCAGTAACCATTTAACACCAGATGGGCTGTGAGCTCGTCCACCCATCTAAAGCAATAATAATAATAATGTTCGTGTATTTAGCTCACCTTTAAATTTCTGGCCCGTCAAAATACTGTCGAAATCACTGGATGTTTCTTTCTTCGTCCAATCGTATTTATTGTAATATTTATCTGGGTTGAGCAGATGTCTGGTTGATTTGGATGCCGCTCCGTCGTCTTGTTGCGTGAATTGAATGGGAGATGAGGGTCTGAGGGGGCCGGCTGTACCAGCCAGCTCATTTAGCTTGCAAGGACCGAACGCTTGAACCACGATGTCTTCTTGCGTGCGGCACGCTTGTAACTTTAGATGGCATTCGGACTCATAAGTCTTGCCGTCACTGCCGCATACCTGTTGGATTTTGGTCAGCATTGGGTACCAATTTTTTTTTGTTATTGCGTGTGTTTAAGTAAATGAATCATAATTCACGGGTCAACATCAAATTTGACTTTGATCCGATCATAAAATTTCGATTGTAATTAGACGAAAAAAAATACATGGCATGAAACAGTTTGCTTTTGAACTTTAATAAATTGACCACATATGAAACAAAATGCATCAGCATCGTATTTACACTTTCGTGACATTTTAAGTTTTTCTGGGCTTGGACAAAACATCTGATCGTTGGTTATGACTCGGGGCCATCTAGTGGCACTGTGTAAACGTAAACACCCCACTCTCATAGCGCGGTTTTTTTGAAAGTGTTAACATTAATTAAAATTTATAATAAAGTTGAAAATTTAGTATTATTACTATAAATATCACAAAAGCAAACTTTATACCAAAAAAGGTATTTTATTTTCGTTTTTGTGAATAATTAACCGGAAAAACCTAGTATAAACGTTAGGACAGAACGAAATTTTTTTTTCTAGATTTGTGATTGACTGGAACAGGAAACTTTTTAAGGCAATGACCCCAAAAATTTATTAATGTCCCCAAAAATTTTAAAATTCACTTTGTTTATTGTAGTATTTATTGATGTTTCTCACCAGCATGTTCATATCACTGTCGGGGCAGGGTGCTGCTGTGCATTCACAGAGCGCTCCTCCTGTACGCTCAGTACAAACCGCACCGAAATAGCACGACAGTTCCGAACAAGATGACGCTACGCCTCCTGTTTCCGCTACAGAAACAATTTTAGAATAAAATCCTAAATTACTTTCTTTTAAACAAAATATACGCTGGAAGTTACTCGAAGTGGTATCAGCGTGTAAGCTCGCATCATTAGACAACGGAAAGTGGGACGCTACAAAGTTCAACTGCTGATAATACCACAGCACTATAATATATTCTACTTTAAGCAAGGTTTGAAATAAGTCATCGCCATAGACAACGGTTACGGCTTCACATGTGATGCCTAGACAGCCCCATCTTTCCACAAAAATACCTACTCATTTTTCTTTAGACAGAAGTTTCATTGGTTTTACTTAAGAATAAATATTGATAATAAGGATTTATAGGTCTTATACATATTTCAAGTAGAGATATCCGATTTCGTAGTACTTACACAATTGTCAATTCAATATTTTCGATTGAGATATTTTTTATTGTTACGCCGAAGCTTATTTATTTATTTTATTCACGAATTACAGACTATTATTATATGGAGTAAAATTTATAAGGTGAATCTGTCTTTAAGAGATGGGTATGGGTACGTGAAGAAAGCATTTTCTTGACAAGGGTCAAGTAAGGTGCCACTACTTTCGCGTAATAAAGACACCCCTCACGAAAAATGTATAGTTTCATATTAAAAAGGGATGAAGAAAGCTTTGGTATAAACAAAAATAAGCCCTTCGGATTTGTTTTTTTTGGTAAATACTTAATGTAAAAATTGATTTAAGTACGTAATGGCTTAGAGGGATTTATTTTGATATTTTGTTTTACTGTTTCCATTATTACAAGGTAAATATTTTATTGACAAGTGAAAATCAAAACAGAAGCAACCTTTTATAATATTATTTATTCAATGTGGACTTCAAAACATAGACAATTAGAAAGGTATGTTATAGACATCCCCGATAGTCTAGAGAGACTTTTCGTGACAGGGAAGATCGAGGGAAAGAGACCGCGCGGGCGCAGTCCGACAAGGTGGTTTGATCAAATCCGCATCACACTAGAGATCCCATTCCACGAAGCCCTTCATGAAGCCAATGATCGGAGGCGCTGGAGGGACATTACAAGAAGTAAAATCCTGTCGAAATATAATGGTCACCACCATCAGCAGTGAGGAAACGACGCGAGGAGGAGGTATATACTTAAGAAATGCTTTGCATTCTCCCGATAAGGTACGTTTAAAATTATAAAGACTACATCATGCGTCTTAATAAAATGCATAAATATTCACTTTCAAATAACTTTTGTTATAACTTTTAACCTACAATGTGTCACTGCTAAAATAACCCACCCAGCTAAAATAAACTCACACATCGTTATATTCAACTACCAAAGTTCCGTGTAGGTGAAATTAGTACGTGTTTTTTTTATTTGCATACGATTGTTGTCCGAACTAACTGATTCAAATCACTTATTATTACGTTTAATTTTTTTAAAGTTTCTCCTATGAAAACTCTAGATGAGTTCAAATTAGCATAATTACATTTAAAGCATTTACTTAAAGCTTACATCCAAACAATGATATTCTATTAGCGTTATAGGTTTAATTATATTTGGTGGTAAGATACTTTTAACTCACGATCAGAGCATCCGTTAGGTCCAAGTCTGCGTCTGTGGTCGGCACAAACAGTGCATTTCTGCCCTTGCACACCAGTTCGACAAACACATCGCCCGGTCATTTGCTCGCAATCTTCTCTGACCGAACCGAAGGCCGAACAGCCGCACGCTAAATAAAACAAGTCTTTATTACTCCAAAAAAATGTTGAGATTTTTTTTTATAGCTTAGGTGGATGGACGAGCTCACAGCCCATAGACATCTATAACGTAAATGCGCCACCCACCTTGAGATATAAGTTCTAAGGTATCAAGTATAGTTACAACGGCTGCCCCACCCTTCAAACCGAAACGAATTACTCCTTCACGGCAGAAATAGGCAGAATGGTGGTGGTACTCATCCGCGCGGACTCACAAGAGGTCCTACCACCAGTAAATTCCAGTAGTGTAGCATTATATACCAGTAGTATAGCATTCAATTATAACAACTTGCGTATCAAGGTTTTTCTTGCTCGTATCGGTCTCTAGTAAATCGGTATCTTCAGGAAACTTTCAATGTTCGTAGTTTTCTTAATAAATTACATTTGATGTTAAGCGACTGCCGGAGCCCATACAGATGACACATAATTCTACTGCCGACACCGACATTAAAGTCAGAGAGTGATTAAATCACATCAACAGTGGGCGGATTTTCCATTTTGACTATTTGTTTCTTGTATCAATCCAGTGCAGTTAAGAACTCAGCCATATGTCCCAAGCTGGGCTGCGGATTTCGCTTGTAGGTAAGCGGTTAGTTCTTATGGTTGTGTCTAAAGGTAGTAAGCTATACTCACGTATACAACCGGCGTGTCCCGTTCCGATCCTGGGCAGACCCCAGTACCCGGGTTCGCAGCGATCGCACTTGAGTCCGCCCACGCCCGCCCGGCACGAGCACTGACCGCTCTCGTCGCACTGCTCCCTAACTGACCCAAGTCTGTTGCAACCACAACTCGTGCTAGGGACGCAACCTTCCTCATGAGGACCAGTGGCTGGAGTCGAACCATCCGAACAACATCCATACGTACTCTCCGAACAATGCGACTTTTTTTCATCCGCCGCCTTCGTATCGTCTGTTGGAAAATTCTCGCATGTGATATCGGAATATTCCGCCGGGACGACAAAGGACTCAGAACGACAAACGGTTAGCGTGTTTTCATACAATTTAGTCGCGGTGCCACGTACCGTTAGTATCTTCACCGTGACAAATCACCGGTTTGGTGGGTACTATATTATGAATGGAATCACAAAAGGGGGAAACGTAATGTTATGGAAATGTGAAAATGATAGACGTATTCGTGTGTTTATTATTTCTATTTAAGCCTTTCAACGGTTTTGTTAATGTTAGACACACGCTAAAACGTACATACATAATAATATGTCTTTCTGCTTATATTTATATAACTTAAGCATAACAACGAAACAACAATACAATGATAAGTATCTAAACGGAAAACACAATAGACCACTTACCCGTGATTTTCGTTTTAATTTTAAACGTAACAGACTGTATAATTTTTAATTTGTAAACGACAAGCCTACAGAGATATTAAAACTGTCACTGACGTTGACTTAATTTTGTGTTCAGCTTTCAATTTATGTTGAGAAATTAATTTCGATCAAAGTTACTGAGCACACTAATGTAATTGGACTCCAACTTGATGTTCGCGCTACTTACTTTTAGGACAACATCGCGCGGCGGTCAATGTGATATGGCAGTAGCTACCGGCGGGGCAATCTTGACGGTGAGGTCCGTTTCCACAGTCAATTTCAAGACCGGTCGTTGGATCCAACATCGCTTTGTTGTTACCGCAAGGCCTCACTTCCATACCTGCGGTTACGACACTTCATTTTCGAAAGCGTGTATATTTCGCTAAATAATAACACTCAAAACGAAACTACTATTGATTCCGCCCACAAACTGTTTAGCTATGTTAGTGAAGCACAAAGACCCACCTTTGCAAAGGTCCAGCGGCCGCAACCTCAGCTCGAGCTGCTTTTGACAGCCCTCTTTGCGCATAGCACACAGGCTCGGGTAAAGCCTAAAATCCGAAGCGCAAACCGGGAAGTATTCATCGTCATGCGGACACTCAAAGAGGCAGGAGCAACGCGGATATCCATCAGCCCCGACCTCGCAGCTGGCGCCGAAGTCGCATCTTATGTCGCGACACACGGCCGAGTCTGGCGCGCCCCCATCCGTCGCCGCGACGTTCGTGGAGCCTTCCTCCGCCTCGGTCGTGGTCATCGCGGTCGTCGCTACCCATCCCCAAATATTTGCGTGTTAGTCGAGCGATAAAGCGGAAAGTTAGTTAATTGATCGAGGGCGGGCTCGCTTTATTGGAATTACACCTAACAACTGTGTCGATGACGGTCCGGTAGTAAATATTTTCGCCGCGTCCCACCGTCCGAGCCACGGCGCGTTCAGTGAAAGTGAAAATGAAATTGATTTCATTTTCTATTGCATTCGTAATGTGTGTTAAACCAAGCAAACACCGGATTGTGTCACGTAATCTCAATACAAAAGAGTTAGTCGTGTCTTTAAAGAAGATGAATGAATTTATAAATTTAAAACTATAAACGTACTCATAGCTATTGGCGGCACCACGGCTAGGCGATCTTTGCAGTCTCCATAAAATATGACGTGTAGTGTTCCCGGCGGAGGCAATCTGCAGGCTGCCTTCTGCAGTTCACACTCGTTGGGATAAGTTTGCATAGAACTGCCGCAAACTGGTTCACGCGCCGCTCCAGTGCAGTCGGTTGGACAAATACATTCCCCCGCCGCACATGATGCTCCAAACGAACATTGTATACCATCGCACAGCGCTGCCAAAATAAAAGATGATTTCAAAATCTATACTAATATTATAAAGCTTAAGAGTTTGTTTGTTTGAACGCGCTAATCTCAGAAGCTACTGGTCCGATTTTAAAATTTCTTTCATTGTTAGATAGCCCATTTATCGAGGAAGGCTAAAGGCTATATAACATCACGGTAAGATCAACACAAGTGGAGCACCAATAAAGAATGTTTCGAAATAAGGCTTAACATTATTTCCTTAACATTCTACAATTCAAAAATATTTTCACTTTCTACGTAAATGAAGTGGGGAGTAAAATTTTGCGTTATGCCAAAGTAACTAACTATTCCACATATCATACATTATTTACTTTAATGGATGTGGACGATACTAAAGATCCGACTAAAGTTTTCAAGAAATTAATGGCTCTTCAGATAATATCATTACCATGGACATTTGTGAGTTTCCCGTGATGTCCTCTCTACTGTGTCCTTAAAGAAAATTGGGCGCTCTCGTGCCCGCAATGAGGGATGAGGGAAAGCACCCGTGCAAATTTAATAACGATTGTTTACCACTTCCCCGCAAAATGAAAGACTCGTGAAAGCGCTCGATTAATGTCGGACGGGAAATGGAAGATGTTTCGTAATAAAATTTTAAAGTAAGTAGGTGAAAAACACGGGCTGTTTCATTTTAATTTGCTTTTTGTGATAAAAAGTGAATTCTTATTCGAGGCTTTAACTACAAATGATTTTAAAATTAAAAAGTATGCGATGTGATTTTTTTGATAATTTTTTTTATGATATTGTGTTCTTTAATTATTTTACCGTCAACGATTTTAAAGTTTAAAACGTAAATATTACAACTTTTCAGTATAGCTATCTATACCTTGCATCGAAAATTTTCATAAATGATACTATTTATTGTATATGAAAATTTCAGATCGCCTGTCACATCACGACAATATCATTATTAGTTTCAGAATTCAAAATGAGTCAGCCATCAACAAAAATCGATACACAAGTTCTTTTCTAACGGTCTAGTTACAAACAAAATGTATTCTACCTAGCAATAGTTACATCCCGTTCCGTCATTGGGATTGATATACGAATTGAAAGAGGCAAAATATGATGGAAACTAGGATTATTTGTACCTTTATTGTTTATTTATAGTTATATTATTATTTACCAACATAATTGTAAGAATCCTATAAAATTACATGAGCACCAATTTCCAATAGTTCCAAATAAAATGATAACTAATCTCTAATTACTTATTGAAGTACACTACACTTCGCCTTAAAATCTTCCCAGAATAAATTTGCCGGGATAAAGAATAATTAAAATTTTATATAAAAAAAATCTCTACGGACTAGTCTGCATTTAATAAATTTATTTTATTATACTTAAATTTAGAAAGTTATACAGTAGAACTTTAAAACTGTAATTACCGTGTAACAAAAAAAAGCTCAAAAATGTGGAACAAAACCATACTCATGTGATGACAAACTGTTATGAAATCACAAAAATGAAGCCAATATTATAGCAAAATAGAATTTACTAACAATGGGAATTGTGGGATAATGACAAGAAACAACGAAGCAAATTTTGGAAGCGAAATTTCAACACCTTGGTGTATCAAGTTTAAGTAACGGGAGTTAAGGATGCCACAAAGGCGCTTTACTTAATCTGTCTGTACTCAAAGTGCCCGATATTGAGGATTTTAATCCCTTTAGATCTCTCTTCTCAGGGAATGTTACAAATATTGACAAGTTTAGGTTTCATGTTCATCAAACGGCTAGTCCATTGATCGCGGCTTGGAAGTTTGGGGATTCGATAAAATATCCATAACATTTTTTTATCTTCATGAATTTCATAAATATATGTATTATATATATGTAAATATTTAATACTAATATGCTCAAAAACTCTATATGAAATTCCTGAATATATGTCTGTAAACACAAGGTAAAACGTTTGCGATAAATTCTTAATTCCCTCACGTTACACCATTGTCTCATATCACATACAATAATATTTGAGCATTTGACAACCTACTTACGCGTTATAATTTCTTATACGACGCGCCATTAATCCTTCATTATAACTGCAAATATGCTTTGTACCTTAAACTCTTTGTACGAATAATTTCATGTCGTAAAGCTTTTAGCAATGTACAATATCTTGGGGGAGATCGAGTTTCTGAAATTATCCGTATTATATTAACAGGTTAAGTCGGGGTCACGGCCCTCGCGATCAATGCACCTTTGTAATCCATTGATGCATTGAAACGGAATTGTTCGCTTAATCTCTGAGTACTTTGATAGCATTTCGACAGTGTCACTTAATTACGTGATTATTGTATATTCATGAAATTCGTATGAAAGCTATAGAAAATCAATTTGTATTAGTTCAGTTCGTAGAAACGATTACTATAACACATTGCGTAGGTATCCTTATGTAATTTATGTTGAGTTTTAAATAGCAACAAAATATATCCTAATGATATACGACAATATATCTTTAAAGATCATTCTCAACAAAATAAACCTAAGCAAACATTTTCAAACAAACAATGTTATAATTACACCCACCTTACAGTTTTCGTGGTAATTATCGTCCTTCGGAAACAAAATAATGACGTAAAATAATAAAAGTAGTGAGAAGTATGTCTATGAAAGAAAACTGGAGACAATACCAAACAGGGTCAAATACAATGGCATTATATCCTTACATTCCGAACTTGACGTCAATAGTCTGTATGATGTGTAATTAACAGGACTCACCGCAATCTCCTTTGTAGGCGAACCGCAAATCACTTTGTTCTCGACACGCTGTCGAGTCCAACTCGCATTGCGAGGGGTATGTTTGACCATCCGAGCCGCATACCACGTCCGATTCCTGCCACCCAAATACACGGGTAAATTATGTCAGGTTTTTCGTGTGTGAAAAAAATATGCTTTGTTTAATTTTAAATGCTTTTGGTTAACCCTTTTATCGCTGAATATTTCGTTGCGGTCTCTGTTTATTTCCATTCACATGGGATATCAAAGATAAATAGTTTTCGTTTATTACGTAAACTCCAATATTTTTTCTATTGGAATGCATAAATGACTCACGGCAGAAATAGGCAAGAAGGCAATCCGAAATCCATAATTTTTTGTGAGGTTACTCTTTGGCAATGTGATTTCTTCGTCGTGAAAACCGTATTGTACCTCTGTACTTGAATACATGCTAGGGACATATTTACTTAGAAAAAATTGGTATCTGATATTGACTGATAAAAACTCTATACCAAAACATCTGACCCATCAGGTCACATAATATGTACATGTTCCAACTATCTGGTAGTTACAGCCTCAATTAAAAAGTGTTTTTACTTTGAAGTCTTTGAAGATAGATAAATATAGAACCCAAAACACCGTCTAAGTTCTTAGATCTCAATATAGTGACAACGGCTGCCTCACCCTTCAAACCGAAACGCATTAGTGCTTCACGGCAGAAATAGGCAGAGTGGTAGTACCTACCCGTGCGGACTCACTAGAAGTCCTACCATCAGTAATAACGCAAATTATAATTTTGCGGGTTTGATTTTTATTACACGATGCTAATTATTGCTACATTTGTCAAGTACGTATTTCATTAGAAAAATTTGTACCCGCCTACGGGATTCAAACACCGTTGCATCGCTATATACGAATGCAACGAACGTCTTATTCTTTTGGCCGCGTTGACTCCAAATCTACTAAACTAAAAATCAATATTTTCTAATCACACTGGATCATCGCAATGTAGATCAGAATTTTACCGATTCTCACAAATTTTTTTTTCACAAACAGTTCCATGACCTAATAATACTCATTCAATTCTTAAAATCAGTTTCACTGTGATGTTTACACAAAAAATATAAGCTTTGTAATTATAAGTATTTCAGCTTGGCATCTTTTATTAATTAAATTCGTATGTTCATTCGGTGGCATCATTTGGCGTATCGTTCATTTGAATCAGTTCAAAATTCTTCTTGTTATTACTCGGGAGAAGGTTTTGAATATAGACAACTAGCGACCAGCCCTCACTTCGCTTCGGAAACTGTAATTTATTATTGATTTCTTCACTATTTAATGGATGTTATTATACATATAAACCTTCCTCTTCAATCACTCTATCTATTAAAAAAAACCGCATCAAAATCCGTTGCGTAGTTTTAAACATTTAAGCATACATAGGGACAGACAGATATAAGGACAGAGAAAGCGACTTTGTTTTATACTATGTGGTGATGTACACGCGCAACAAACGATGTTTCGCGATGTTTCATCCGTTGTTTCAATAAATGTGTATTTTGTCAATTCTAAGAGATCGCATTCGACATATCGTCGTTGTCAAACGAAAATCTGCTATGTGCACTTTTTGAGATTTTTACTTTTTGACCTTTTCCTATAGTTCACAGCCCTATCTACCGTATAAAAAAACTGTTATGTGTCTATAGCTTTAATATTTAACTATATCTTTCATTTGATATAGTTAAAAAAATCACCTTCATATAAAATTTTATACGAAAATGTTTTTACTCGTTAATCCATAATAGAGTTTTTGCATATAGAGCAGATTTTGGTTTGACAACGACGATATGTCAAATATGTCAATTTGGCTTAGAATAGCATAAAACTATCTCGGCCTGGGAGATTTGTAAAACGCGACTCGAAAGTTCCCCAGAGAATGGGCAGCTATGAGCTTTATACCAGCATCATGCGATCGCAAATCCACATTTACTGAAATGGGCTCCTTATGATCCCGCCCAGGTGGATGTACCATGAGCGTCCTGCCCACTTCTACCACGACACAATAATGTGTTCAAATTTGAAGAGTACGATTGACGTTCTACCACTCAATTGTAACATTTATTTTACAATTGTGTGGTAGAACTCATGTGCTGTGTATATTAACGGACTCCGGTATCAATTTCATACCACGTAGACGGTAAGATATTTTAAATGTTATAAAGTTTGTATTCTAAACCTTATAAACTAGGAATGCGAACTTTATCCGAGAAAATTTAAAAATTCAACTTCATTTTATACTTTTTAAGTGAAGCTCTTAATTAAGCGTGTAAGAGAAATAGCTACCGAAGAGACCGGTTTTCTTGCAAATTAGTTTTGTTTTTACTATCTTTTGTGTCTCTAGTTTTTTATATGTAGTAATTTTTGTTACTTATCTCGCTATTTTAAGAAGAAAAAAATTGAGCTACCTGTGCTTCAGTGCAGTTGTGATTACATTGGCATGTAGGGCGTCCAGTTTCAATATCCACCACACAGTCTCCGCCTCCTTGACACGTGACGTCAGCGCAGGTTTCTGAACAAAATTAACAGCTACAGATGAAGATAATTCGTTTAAATTTGTACAACGCAGTACACAATATGTATACTGTGGACTGAAAGGCAAAATGCTTATTGTACCCCAAATACCGTGATACAAAGCCTACGTGCCCCATTTTTCGAATTAAATGCATAATTAAAACATATTCACGACCGAACAAGGAATTAAATATGGTATAATAAAAAAACGAAACCAGAAAAACTCATAAATCTACGTTATCATCTTTTTTTTTTATTGCTTAGATGGATGGACGAGCTCACAGCCCACCTGGTGTTAAGTGGTTACTGGGGCCCATAGACATCTACAACGTAAGCGCGCCACCCACCTTGAGATATAAGTTCTCAGATCTCAGTATGGTTACAACGGCTGCCCCACCCTTCAGACCGAAAAGCATTACTGCTTCACGGCAGAAATAGGCAGGGCGGTGGTACCTACCCGCGCGGACTCACAAGAGGTTCTACCACAATCAACAGCAAACCCGTAATTCTGCCGCGAAACATCGCGTTTTAGGTGTTTAAATTTATAGAACAACCGTTACACAATACAAAGGAGTCTTTATTAATTACGTCTCGCAGAAATTGTAGACTTAAAATAAAATCTCGAATAAACCAGTTCTGCACAAACCAAATTTACTTCTAGCTTGATTGACATAAACGATTTCCAAACTTCGCAGCGAGTAGTTAAACGCTGGTACGAAATGATTGAATTCACAATAATTCATTCCTAACTGATCTTATCTAATTTATTGTAAAATGGGAAATCGCAGAATGTTTTCGTCGTAGAAATTTCATTAAGACACTGTACCTGTCCCAGATATTGTTTAATCAATGGCGTCCGACGCGTTTGACTAATAAAATTAATTCTGAGCCTTCGTTCATCACTCCATTATAAAGTCGAGCTCGTTAAGTTCAATTTCCGTCGAGAGCTTTAAAGCTTTATTTAAGATGCAAACACTTAAAAGAAGTAATCACAGT
Source organism: Bombyx mandarina (assembly GCF_030267445.1). Taxonomy (NCBI): domain Eukaryota; kingdom Metazoa; phylum Arthropoda; class Insecta; order Lepidoptera; family Bombycidae; genus Bombyx; species Bombyx mandarina. The sequence goes on along the minus strand of NC_143212.1, from coordinate 10,248,119 downwards.
CTCGGTGATATTTTTTTTTTTCGTAAATGTCAAATGATTGGAAATAATTTCTGCTGTCAATTTCCAGTTTAAAAGGAAATATCAATACAATTGTGACCTTAATCACTCTCTGACTTTAATGTCGGTGTCGGCAGTAGAATTATGTGTCATCTGTATGGGCTCCGGCAGTCGCTTAACATCAAATGTAATTTATTAAGAAAACTACGAACATTGAAAGTTTGATACCGGTTTACTAGATACGACCAATAAAATCTTGATAAAACGCAAGTTTTTATAATTGAATGCTATACTACTGGTCTATAATGCTATACTACTGGAATTTACATGGTGGTAGGACCTCTTGTGAGTCCGCGCGGATGGGTACCACCACCCTGCCTATTTCTGCCGTGAAGCAGCAATGCGTTTCGGTTTGAAGGGTGGGGCAGCCGTTGTAACTATACTTGAGACCTTAGAACTTATATCTCAAGGTGGGTGGCGCATTTACGTTGTGGATGTCTATGGGCTCCAGTAACCACTTAGCACCAGGTGGGCTGTGAGCTCGTCCACCCATCTAAGCAATAAAAAAAAAATGAGACAGTGCCAATTTGAAATTGTCTTCTATTCCGGATACGACATTTTAGTAATGCTCCGAACCCTCGAATTTTGCAATACGATTGGATTCGATTCGGAAAACATTAACGGAAAACACAAGAACAGAGGTGTTTTTTTTACAATCTAATTTCAACCTTAATCTTAAAATCATATTAATTTGTTTTTATTTTGTATATATTGTTTTGCAGTTCTGTTTTTTATCTTTGCTTCGTGTTCAAGCCGGTTAAGGATAAACTCAGCTCATTTGCTGACTGCGGTATACATTTCATTTACTGTAGCATTGTTCTCAAAATGAAAAATAAATAAAATTATTTTATAATACAGAGTAACTATAGTACAATTTTTCAAGCAATCAAAACGTTCGCATAATCATCTTTAGCTAGTCGCATCTTTTTTTTCAGAGATCACGGAAATTCTAATCGACCTTTAGAATGATCCAGAAGTTTGGTATAGGGTCTAGGTTCATTGTAGCAAGAAATGAAAACTTCAATATTTACGAAAATTACCTGTTGTAATTTAGCAACTTATACACGAGAAAAAAAACTTTAAATTAAATCTATGACTCGCCTAAACAGCATTCACTTCGGTACCGGCAATGTATAATAGTTTTTAAAATGTATTAGATAGCTGGTAAATTTAAAAGAGCTCGTAATCTTGTTCTCTTCTAAAAGATTTAAAATCGATTGCAGTAGTTAGTCTAAGTAAAACCCACAGCGAGCCGATTTGTCGCCATTAAACAATCAACTTATCTAATCTAATCCTAGTCCTTTGAAAAGTTACTTCAATAAACTTATCCAACAGGAACCAGGCCCTGCGCGACTTTTATCAAGCTAAAAAGTATCAGTAATTTCGCGAAAGGAAGAGATTTTCATCACAGGAAATTGATAGCGATTTTTCTTTGAAAGGAATTTTCTTAATTTATTTTATCTTTAAATTCAGTGCTGCGGCCAGGACACTTTAATTTAAATGACAAATGGAAGCATTCTTCGTTGTTGAAATGTAAAAATATGAAGGCGAAAGGAATTAGTCACCTTTCTGTGTAATTTATCTCTAATGAAATTTTATTGCGTTAACAAGCAATTGAGATCGCTTATTAAGTATATGGTAATCTTGGCTTGGCCTGGCCATAAAGTTATAAAAAGCAAAGCGCGTTACTTTATGGCTTCTGAGTATTCTGGTTAATTTCACAAGGAGTTGCTTCGTCACTTTAGGATTGTTATAGCATAAGATAAATAAATTTGCAGATTTATAATAATGCAGAATAATATTAGAGCCAACTATATCATTGCACGGTACGTACACACTGTTTATGCAATACCAGTACCACTTCCAACGGTAATTTCGTGGTCATTGAATTTTTTTTAAACAAATAAAAATGGACTTTCCAACAAAGTCTATGGACAGTATCTAAATATGAACGATGGAGTGAATATATAATATAAAAATAATTTTCATTCTTGTTAACACTCATTTTTATAGTTAAAAAACAAACCGGTAGGCCATGAATTCGGTTTTTTTTTTTTACAAATCGCTACAGTATTCTTTATTATTTATATTTAGTTAATATTAGTGAAATAAAAATAATTCTAGATTTGATTAAACTTACGACAAGATCCGTTGTAGAGCACACGCAGTTCCCCTTCCTTTATCCCTTCTTGACATGCGTGCATTCTCATTTTACATTCGCTTCCGTAAGTATTATGATCTGTGGCACACACCGGCGCTAGTGTCGCGTCACAAACCGGGCACGCACATTGCGCTGCGCCGTGACGCGCAACACAACCGCCGCCCCACGGACACGACGCACGAGCGCACGGATTTTCCAAGCCTGAATTATTTATTACTTATTTCATATTTAAACACAAAAACGAACACTAACTAAATCTGAATAACAAGATCTTCAAGTCCTAATGAGAATTTAGAAGAATTATTATTTTTAAAGACAGCAGCTAGTATATACCATATGCACACAAAAATAACTAATTACAACAATGCTTTAAGACTCGGGCATGATTACAAGTATTGATGTATGTAAATACAATTTTAATTACTACATAAAAATAACAAAAAATTACAATCTAATCATAGTCCCACTAATAGTAGGTAAGCATAACACAACTCACGACATATTACTTGCGGAGCAGAGTTACGGTCAATAATCCACCGAAGAATTTGATATATTATCACTGACCCAGATTCCGAGAAGTGACGTGACTCGCATTGTATTGCCCATATCGGCTAGATGATTCGCGAATTCGACTCACCACAAGGTCCCGCGTACGCAACACGGATATCTCGGTTATCGAGGCACGCGGCGCGCTCTAGATGGCAATGGCTGTCATACGTCCGTCCGTCGGTTCCGCACACTGGCCGGACGATCGCCTCGCATTCCACGCCGCATCCACACACAGCAACACCGCGCGCATCCAGAGTACATAATTCTCGGAGACCGCACTTCACAGAGTCGCACGGGTGTTGTGCTGTTGAATATTGTTACAGGAATCAGCTCCTAATTTTTATTTTTGTTTATTATCCTTTTATAGAACAATAAGATACGCTTTGAGCTTATAAAAAAAGTAAAATTGTCAGAAATAAAATTGTGTCAGATAGGGACGTAAGCTAGGTGGAATAAACAACCCTTTCTAGAGCCTGTGTACAAATGATTGTCTTACCCCCCTATAACTCTTTAGATCGCCTTAATGCTGCGATTCTCGTAACAAAAATTACTTTCGTCAGAAGAAAATTCCTGCTTAACAGCGCCCACAATAGGGTTGCATTTTCGAATAAAGATTTAATTTCAGATTAGGACACAAGCGTCTTGGGTGAAAGACTATTTTCTTATGAAATTGTAATCTAAAAATTTTCATATTACCATCTATAAATATTCGTGAGTGTTTGTTGCTCAACAGGGAGACGTTATGTAAATTAAAGTAAGTACGTTTCGGATTAGATAATTTAATGGTTTTTAACTTGACAAAAGAATCGGGGTACAGATGGAATTTTAATGAAAATGTATTTTGCTTGATTGTAAAATCGTTTTTTTAAATATTACTGCGTCGGTAAGAGTAACGCCATCTATCGCCGAATAGTCGAAGGAATATCGGAGGATCTAGCAGCACCTAGAACGCTCGAAAAACACAACGCCATCTATTGTCAGATAGCGGAAACACAATACTCGAAATGTGTGGAGTATTCTCGATCATTCTAGGGATGTGGTATCGGCTATTAAAGCGTTGCAGAGATGTCACGCAGTTAGTTAGTAATCGGAACAACTAGAAGTGAAACAGCGAACGGATCACCTGAAGCGAAGCGAAAGAAGTGAACTGAGAATTTTAGAATGTTTGTGAAGGCTTTTAAGTTTTGTAAGTGTTGAATACAGTGAATTTTTATCTATCCCGAACCCTAGCGGGTAACAATATTGTGGATCATAGAATATTTTAAATTAAATATTAAAAAAACGTTAATTGATACGTCTTCTGTATCTTCTTTTTAGTAATCTTCTTCGAAGTACCAATAACTACTAAGCCGCAACTGAAGAAGATATACGACACTAGAATGCGTATGATACGAAGAAGCAAGTACAATCAATACTAAATTTAGTAAATAATCAATTATATTTTTTATTGATGAGTTGACGATGGAACTAACGACTAGTAACGACCCACCACGTTAACAGTACAAAAGCTGCCCCACCCTACGGCAAGAACAAACAGGGTGGTAATAGCTAACCGTGCGTGCTGAAAAGATACCCTACCACCGGCAAATACGCAATTTTATTTGTTACTTAGGCAATTTAGAGTTGTAATGCAATTGTAGTACCAACCTGAAGCGCATTCTCCACGGTACGCTATAGTGAGCTGTTGTCTAGTTCGGCACGACTCCCTTCGTAACGCGCATTCACTGGGGTAGTCTTTGTAATCGGAGCCACACACAGCTGAGCCCGGTCGTACGATTAAATCACAAGATGGACCGCATCGGCAGGTCGGCGACCTGACTTCATTCAGCTGACAAACTCCTCCATCGGCGCATTCGTGCTCCGAACATGGATCTGAGGACATTCCGAATAGATCTAGAAATTCAAAGGGATTTCGAAATAAGAACTGATCTGCCGCTCACATACATTTCGTACTTTTTTAAGACAGACGTTGTACTTCAATGAACTATATGTTAGTAAAAGTGGCGGGATAACACAGATTTGTCGAAATCAATGTCTTTTGTTGTAATAAAAGCAAAAGGAGGCGGCCGTAGACAAAGACGAGATAAAACAATTTAATAAAAGCTCAAAGCAAGCCCGTAATGTAAATAGAGAATCTCACAAAGGATGTCGGAATGTGCGGGTATTCGGACTTGTACAAATTTAGTTCCAGATCGAATGCTCCGAGACAAGTTTTGTGAAAAGGGTTACAAAACAAACGTTACTCGTCTGAAGGAAAAATGTTATTGATTGAATGTTATGAAAAAGACGCGTACCGTTTTAAACTTTTTAAAATTTTATTTCATTGATTTAGACGGGTATAAAGGAAAGGGGTCAAGTTCTATTTGGTATTAAGCAATAGTCGCAGCTCATAGACCATTGATTCTCAATTTTTTTTGTCGCGATATTTTTAACGGTTCCAAGATTTCGACGGCAAGCAATGAAAATGATAAGTTTAAAGGTCGGTTACTTACGTACCCACCCGTAATATACTATGCAAAATAATTTATGATTATAATTTTGGCTTACTTTGAATTTGGCGGCACACAAGAGTGCCACGATACAGTGATTGAGAATCACTGTCATAGACGATACAAAATGAATGCCAACAAAATTAAAACTACGTTTACGGTTTAATTCTGTGGTTATTATTTTTCTATTTCGTCTCGACTGCTTCACCGTTTCCGTGGTCACGGACGACTCGCGAAAACTGAAGAACGTACTATACCTAAATACCGCCACTCACCTTGAAGCATGAGTTCGAAGTCTTACTTATTAACGGCTATCCTAACTCCGATAAAAATAAGAAGGTTGGTAGTATTTACTCTTGTTAATATTCCGTGGGCTTTAGAAACCTTTTAAGACCAGATGAAGAGCGAGGAAAAAGAATTCGTCGTGGCCCAAAGGATAAGACGCTAGGTGTACTCGTGTCAAGCGATGTGGTTACGTCGGTATTTATGCAGTTACCAGGTATTCATAACAAAAATGTTCCTAGCTCATTTTCACGAATGACTCCCACGATGGGGTACAGGCCTGAAGGTCCAAGTGGATTACGTTCACATTGTTATATCTATGGACTGCGGTAACTTAACACCAGGTGGACCTTAAACTCATTCACCGGTCTATACAATACAAAAAGGTAAGCCGTGTGTTTAACTATCTAACTCAAAAAAAAATAAGAATAGTCTTAAGTAATACATTTTATTAAAATCACACGCGGTACTTAAATACATCTACAATTTTATAACATAAATAAGAATTAAATACAAAAGGAATATTTGATACACGTCATTCAGAGTGACTTTTCAAAGTTCGTGAATAGTTTTCCCATAGGTGTGGGTGTGTGTCACTCAAAGAAAACGCGCGAAAGGTTTCCCTGGGAGTGTCGATTTCATTCGGATACTGTCGTACACCCGTCATAATAATGTCCTCTTTCTGGCAAAAATGAAATGCTGGTCGGATTTTTTTATCGAGTGACGAAATCTTTTGTGTACTCTTAAAACTTAAAACTATTATTGAAAAAATAAATAATATTAAAAAAAAAAACTAACAAAATACGCTTTTATAGAAAATCCAACTAAAAAATATAAAATAAATTTGAATTAAAAATAGTATAAGAAAAAATTATTTTATTGTATAAAAAGCGTGGGGTGCATGATATAAGTAGTTATACACGTTTTATGAACACATATGAGTAGAAGGGTTATTTTGATAATATCCTGAAAAGCACCCCACACGCTTTTTTACAATAAAATCATTTTTTCTTACACTATTTGTAATTCAAATTTATTTTCTATTTTTTAGTTGGATTTTTTATGAAAGCGTATTTTGTTAGTTTTTTAAACTATTATTTATTTTTGATTTTTAGTTGAATTTAATTTTTTTCCAATATTTTTTTTTTTTTTTTTAATATTGATTTATCATCAGATCTTCTTAATAAGTATACCAAATTTCAAGTTAATCCGACGTTTTGAAGGGGGTCAAATCATGTTCAAAAATTCCGTTACAAACATACATACATACGTCTGAAACTAATAAAAGCGTAGAGAATTCACTAACGAGTTCTTTTGAATTAACGCTTTGGACACCGCGCGGTAACAATACAAAGTCTTTCGCAATTAACAATACCTCATTAAATGTGGAAACTGGAGGAGTAAGAAATGATAAAACGTGTTGCATTTCCATAATTACGATGAGTCTAATTACCTATTTCGATTACTTTTCTTTCATTTTTTTACAAGGTTACTACAATAATTCTGTTAAGGTAGTTATTAGAGTTAATAAATCTTTGTAATTTAAGGAGTCGTCAATCTATTTCAGAAAGTTTGTCGATGCCCCAATTTCATTGTGTAACAACAGTCTCACTTTTTACACCTTAATGCATGAGTCCTTTTCTGTAGAAATAAACAGAATGAATTTGCTTAACTGAACGTCTTCACAGAATTCCCGACGACCAGCCAAAATAAAGTGGAGCAACCCTTGTATCATAGAACTGAAAATTAGAACTCATGTCTCAAGATGGGTGGTGTTATTAACGTGGTTACCATTTGAAACCAGATGAGCCGTAAACCCGCTTACCTATCTACGTAATTAAATATAGGTCTTCCAATAATAGGGACCATATAATACACTAAAAAAAAGTATGGGCAACAACGTTCTTTACCGCATTTTCCATGGTATTTGATAGTCACGTTCAGTTGATTGTCGCATGCATGCTTGTCGAGATGACATGTGGATGAATACTCCTTGCCATCTGTCCCACAGACAGGTTTTCGTCTTTGACAACTACGAGGACACCTGCATTCAGCTTGTCCGTACGTTGAGACACACCTTGCCCCCGTAGGGCAAGTCACGCTCGTACACGGATCTCCTGCTTCTGTAGAAAGTTTACACAAATTAAATTTCGTCTTTCGAATCGTCCACGGTCGGATAGGTAGACCGCTAATATACCCATAATAACGCCATAGTTCGATTCTCTGTCAAAATCTAAACAATAGTGTTCGCAAATGATCTTAGCCCTCGTGAAGGTATGAAACCCGTAAAATAAAAAATTGCATTGGTTGGAGTACCAATGCTTCCTAACCTTACATTCCAATTGTTTACTACAACCTACACACGTATTTTTATTTACTACATATACTCATGCGTATTCGTATAGCTGGTTTTCTAATATAATTGACACTTTGCCATCATATATATATATATTTTTTTTTTGGAGTTTACTCCTTTAGAATCGATTTACATATATAGGCCCGGGGTATGAAAATTATGGGGACCAAAATCGTACTAGCATGTCACACGAAATGCGTTATGCGCCTAGCATGTCACACGAAATGCTTTATGCGCCTGATTGGCTCCTGATTGCGTGATGCGTGCGCGCGCCAATCAGGAGCCAACGCGCGGCCGCGTTATCGCAGGTGACGCCGGGCTGCTGCGCCGGCAGTCCGCCACAAAGCCTCGTACTGATCGCGCGTTTCTCTCATTATTGTATTTTCATATATTTGTTAGTCGTTTGTTTTGTGTCTCGTTAATTTGTTAATAATCTGTAGTGTATCGTGTTGTCGTAATATAGAACTATTTCTCGTATTGTTTCGTTTAATTTTTTATATCCAGTAAACTCCAGTCGTGCGTCGGAGCGGACACACACACTTTTTTTTTTTTTATTGCCCTTGTAGGCAGACGAGCATACGGCCCACCTGATGGTGAGTGGTTACCGTCGCTCATGGACGTCAGCAATGCCAGGGGCAGAGGCAAGCCGCTGCCTACCGCTTAATACTCTCCACAAGCCTCGTTTGAAGAAGGACATGTCATAGCGCTCGGGAAACACCGAAAATTAGCGGAGGCATACACTTTGTAGTGTCTATATGTTTTAGTGACGGCTTAATACCTAGGTAAAATTTACTGCTTGGTTCCCGTTACAAAAATTAATTGAGTATTATTCACGCTATAGAGTTCTGACTTGCAATTTGGAACCACTTGCAAAACAAGTTCGTTTCCAAAGGACTTTTCTTTTTTTCCTCACCCATTCGCTGGTAGCCTAAGAGGCTATTCCAGCCACGCCCGAACATGAGAACTTTTCTACTTTATACTATAAACCTCTAGAATGTACACCCCCGCTTTAAACAAGCCTGAAACCTTCCTTAAGCCCCGTTTGCTTTACCAACTCATAGGCTGTCTGCTTCAGACTTCGAAATGAAAATTATTAATTATTTTTTGTAGATTACAAAGTTAAGTCGTACACTGTGTGCATTACTAATTTGTACGTTATTACAAAGTTAGGTCGTGCACTGTGTGCTTTACTAACAAAAATCTTACGTTACGGACGCTTTTTCCCGGTTAGGGTAACCCTCCGCATCGTCCCATAAGGAACTTCGTTCCAATAAACTTAAAAAACAAACACGCTACGAAAGTTAGAAATCGTTGTAAAATCTTACCACATTCTCCTTCGTGTTTAATCCGCAAGTTGAGACGCCTTTCACATGCCTCTTTTCGCAAGTAGCAATGGTTCCGATACGTCCGGCCTGCAGTGGAGCATACAGGGGCAGTTGATGTTGGACAGGTTGTAGGACAGGCGCAATGGGCTCGACCGTCCCCCAGGGACACACACTCGGCACCCCAACGGCAAAAAGTTTTTTCGCACGCTTCTGTAAATTGTTACATCTTTCTTGTTTTTGCCTATACATTTTGTAATGCTATACCCGAGGAATCTGTGAGGTTTCCTTAAGGTTACTTTTTTTTTACTCGAAAAAAATCGATCTTGTCTTTATAGAAGTGAAAATGAATAAATAAAAAATATATACTATCATTTTCAGAAGAAGAGAAGAAACACGCAATTATGTTTAATCAGATCACAAGAAAAGCCTGCGAAACCATTCGTGCTGACATTTAAAATTGATTAGAAACGAAAATAACTTCGGAGACCTACTGGAATTATACTAACGAGGCTTTGATGTAACGCAGCGTGTTCTATTTAAGGTAACTCAAATCCCAATTTTATACCTCACCTGTAAGAATCGTGACCGAATTATAAAAGAGAACCAAAATAAGATGCAAACATCCGTTTCACCACAGCACCGTTTTGTTAGCTCAAGCTTCAGGGATTACCGATTTTCGCTTATTTAAAATTCTGAGCAGACACTGCCAGGAGCAGTCACACCGCGGCTCGATAAAGTTAATTTAAAATTGCTTTTCTGATTTTAAAATTTTATGCTATTCTCGGCTCAATTCTTATCGTTTTATTAGGAACAAGAAAAAGGAATAATGTTCGTAAGTTTAATAGCACTAACTTCGATTAAATGGTATTTTTTTTTAAATTACTATCCAGATTCAAACTTAGCATTTTGGCTATTAAATAAAATACCTTCAACAATACATTACAAAATGTTCATACAATTGTCTGCGGATGCAAGCGAGCGACAAAGTGTTTTATTATTACGTTTGACTCGTGTCTTTTCTGTTCGAAAAGAGGTCAAGTATCAGAATTCAACCGCGAATTTATTTCCTTCGCTTTCGTATAAAGCTTGCCGAGTGTCAACGAATTCGCTTAAGAAATAAAGCGCCCGGAAATAACAATTTTGTAAGAAACAAACGAAATGTTAGAATGCGAATCGCTGCAGGAGAAGACCGAGATAAATGGAGACAGGGAGGGGAGATAAAAATGATGGCGGATGCTTCGTGAATGGAACAAAATTAGGAAATTCACCGCGGCACTTTTTCAGCCTTGAGTGCTGTTTAAATTATCCGTATTATCTGGACGGTAAATAAATTCGTACTGGTGCGGTTTGAACGTGAGTAAGGAAAAGGGTTTCTAACTCCCGTTGATACGATTTAAAACTCTCTTCGTTTCTTTAAAAGTCTATATAAAGGTATAAATGTTCGATTTTCAAATAAAGTTAATATTTAATAAAGAAGTGTTGTTGGTTCTCAAATTATTTGTCAGGTGCCTGCTGTGATTTATCAACACAATGAGTGTCTTTGCTAAAATGTCTTCAAATGTACGAAAGACAATATAGGTACGTCATTTTACACGTATTACGCTACTCAGTAAAAGTTCAATAAACATATAAAGTATTTATTTGTCCAACGAAATAAGCCGAAAATAATAACATGACAGAATGTATGCTGTCAGTGTCGCCAACATAATGCGGGAAGCGCCCTTCTAAGTCTCGGAGACAAAGCAATTTTGTTGGCTCGCGACTTCAAGTTGGCATGTCACCCGCACAGCCTGCCTACATATGTGGATTGTAGACCAAAGATAAGCATTGCGAGGCTCTGAGGTCGTATCGCAGCTATTTACTTTGAATTAGTTGTGTGCCAGAAACCCTCTAGTACTTTAAATCACACAGATTACTGTTTATTTAAACATATCAGTGACTCACCTTCCGGAGCCGGTGGTCTTGGTTGATAATGTAAATCTGAAACAAAGCAAATGTATTTTCAGTTATGTTAATACTTTAATGAAATTAAGTTAATTTACGATTCGACAACTATTAAAAAAAAAAATTTAAAAGTCTATTTATACAAATATTAAGATAAGAGATGGACCAACAAAATGAGATAGTATAGAATGGCTTAGCAAGTCATGGTAGAGCAGTGGACTTGAACTAGATACAAGTGACATCTAGAGACCTATCTTTTGAGGATATCTTTACCCACTATTAGAGACTAATGCAGTCTATTTTATTTTTATTTAATACATTATTAAATACGAGTATTTTTAACTAAACGACATATTGTTAAATACTACTTAGTATCCTAATTTAAATACGACAATTATTACCAAATTTTCATACATCATTTTAAAGTAACGTAATAAAAATCAATAGTATGCACAAGATTCAAATTGTTTATTATTTTTTAAGCAACATATTGAGTTTGTACTATTTTTAAAATGCAAGAAGCAAGAGGCTTTGCTTACAGATATGCAGACGCGATTGAGGGATTCATTGACGCGGCGTTGTCAATTACTGCCGCCCTCTTCGGACGTAAGGTCGACATTCTAAGCACTTCCATCAGGTTTACAATAATAATGAACTTTAAAACCAACGGTGGCGAACAGTACTGGTAAATTTACAAACCGCAAACCAAATGGTGCCTAATGTGATTGCAAAACCGAACTATAGTAAAGCTACACCGCAATACAGATTAACTGTTTCATTAACTCTATGACACTACGAACGTGGGACACACTTAAAGTCATATGTTGCGGTTGAGACGCTTCAACTGCTTATTTATTACAACCGTTCGGTCTAGCCGTATCATGTGCTTAGAAATAGTTGGATGGAGTTTGGAAGGTGAGCACGTGCTAGTTGAAGACTATGTACAACTCAGCTTCTAATGAGTAGTGGTCTTTATTCGCGCAGCCTTCATTCGCGATTTCACTATTCGTCGATTTAAAAAAATATGACCCAGTTCCTATATAAATTATATATATACATTTTTTTTATTGCTTATTTGGGTGGACGAGCTCACGGCCCACCTGGTCTTTTGTGGTTACCGGAGCCCATAGACATCTACAACGTAAATTCCGCCACCTACTTTGAGATATGAGTTCTAAGGTATTCGTTTTTACAGTACAACGGCTGCCCCACCCTTCAAACCGAAACGCATTACTGCTTCACGGCAGAAATAGGCAGGGTGGTAATATCAACCAGACCTACAGAGAGCTTGAGATATAAGGTAGATTCTGAGTTGTATCGGAATTACCGTTTCACTATCGAATATGAACGCAGGCTGTGCCACATAACTATGCCGCGATAAAAACCGGCAGAATTACGACACTTATCCATGTCCCTTCACAATAAATTCAATCACAAGATTCGGAATCTGATCTAATTCAGTTGCTTCATTCAACGCAGCCATAAATTTTTTAATGGTAATCGGAAAATGCTGTGTCTTCGAGCGTATGTTATTGGATCACGTAGAACAACGATTCTCCCGGGCGGTGGTCACCTATTACTGGCTGAACAATGCAAATGTACAGGCACAGCGTGAGCACAGTGCTACGTCTCCTGCATTTATATGCAAAATCAACTGGATGTATCGCGTACAGTGAGCAATAAAATTATACGAAGAAATAGCTAATTTCCCTGTTTTTATTTTGTTTTATATAAATTCGTTTCTTTCGGAAAACCTACGGATAAACATATTCGACCTGCCTATATTGTATTTTCCATAATTTATTGATAAAAAACTTTTTCCACACACTTCTTTCCGTCCTTCGGGTAACCATTTTACTATAGTACTGAAATTTAGAGCTCTTTTCTGAAGGTGGGTGGGTGGGTGTAAGGCTGCCCCACCCTTCAAATTGAAACGCATTACTGTTTCACGGCAGAAATAGGTGGGGTGGTGGTACCTACCCGTGCGAAATCACATGAGGTCCTACCACTAGTAAAAAACCTTAGAATTATTATCTTATGGTATAATTTACGTTGTAGATGTCTATGGGAGGGTAACCACTTAACACCAGGTGGTCTGTGAGCTCGTGAACCTAAGCAATAAATAATAATAATAACAAATCCTATTCTTCTGTTTGCCCTTATTCCTTATCATCCGGACTCGGCGCAGCATATCCTCTTATCACGCTGCATAGGGAATAGCATGAATTTTACGACTGGCTGCGTGTTTGACTTCAAACCTCCTTGGGTTATCTGTTTTATCTTTTATTATTTGTTTCACTTCATCCGGTTGTGGTTCTATAATTCCCATTTTATAAAAATGAACATTTATACTAAAATTGAGATTTACAAACACTAAAAGATGAAATATATATTATTTTATTAGTTTTTCTATATTTTAATAATAATTTCAGTTTCATAATACAATATTTATTTATTTATTAAGTTGCACCAACAAAGTGATCATCAATACAAAACATTGACAAATTGACAATAGTTCATGGCAGATGTCACCTCAATTATAGGTGCAATCGACAATGCATTAACAACAAAAATAAAAAAAAATAAAAATCTAAGATTTGATTACATTTAATTGATTGCTTAAGATGAATTTATATTTAATTGGGACAATTATGTATCTACTGTAATTATGTATTTACAATTATGTATTATAGTACATAGAACTGATGAATTAAGCGTCATTTTATGGTTTTTATTCACTGCCCAATAAACTAGGGCGGTGAAATTTAATAACGTTGTTGAATTTCACATAATAAATTTGATTTCATAGGGATATGATAAAAATGGAGAGCACACGAACGATCTAAGTAGTCGAGGCAAAGGGTTCTTGACTTCGACATTTTCGCTGGCTCCCCTCGAGTCCTGTGAAAATATTTTCGTCGTATATTCTTTTCGTGCTGACAGACCTTTGGAACTGTCTCGAATTATGTAACATGTAATTTTAACCACAAACCGTTAAGGAGTAAAGACAAAAAAGTTATAAATCGATGTTTAACTCGGTGATGAAGCAGTTAGCGCTCCTTACTGCTGGACCGAGGGTTGTGAGTTCGATTCCCACGTCGGGCCAACATTTTTGAAATTCTCTTTGCCTGGGTGTTTAATATCTATATGTATTCAAACGTATAAGTGTGTATATCAGTCTCTGTTTCCCACAGTATAGGGAATTCTAGTTTGGAGCCAGATGAATTTGTATGGATTGTCCCCGCTTATTATTATTATAGTCTAATCCTCGCCAAGTACATTAATATAGTAATACTATAATAGTATAGTAATAGTATTTAACATAGTAATATTTAATATATTTCCTTCGCAATTTTTTTACTCCTTTTCTGTCTCGTAGAAAGGTAGGCAGGCCTTTTTGGTGTTACGTTTACAAGTTAATCGCCATTATCCTGTCTATTTACTTATTTTTATTGTAGCTATGACTATTTTTGCCGCGGAACAATCATGTTTCGGTTTGCAGAGTAAACCACCACCAAATAGGTACACCTGCGTCAAAGGAAAACACAATGTGACAAGAAAAATACAGTCTCATAAGCATTTAAGGGTGTTCATTAAATGTGATTTTTAAAACGAATTTACTCAGCAAGAATTTGCTTTATTTTGTCTTACTTCTATTAATCTTATAGCATGGATCTCAAAAAAGATAATCTGGGTGTCCGAGTCAAGTCAGATTAATTCTGCTAGCGACGCTTTGAAGTTCCGCTGGTAATGTTTTCGTTGATTATCCGAATTTGTCACAGAAAACCAGACCAAATGAAAGAAAAATAAAAACAGAAGTTCTATTAAGTTGATCTTATACGTATGTATTAGTTCAAACAGAAGCCTTAGAATCATAAATTTACAACATGATTTTTGTTTGCGGATCGTAATATAGTAAGTACAAAATGAGCGTACATAGATGTCACGACTAATGCTGAGATAAACACGGAAATCGAAAGCTGGCTCGGACGCTAGCCGGGTTGTGTTGGGGCGGCTCGCCATATTGTTTTATTGCAAATTGGTTGGACGTAGACCGCGCCTGTCCTTTACATATACGAGGCTATTAAACTACGGTCCGTCTCCAGTCACGTGTTAAACGAATCCAATAGCTGTGTACAATGCCAGACGGAGCCTAGTCCCCATGTCGTGCTGCGAAGGCTCAGTAAACCGGTGCTATGCAAATGGCGGTTTTCCGTCCGTGTTCTAAACTGAATTTTAAAAAGCTTATACGCCCCTGCGTACCTACCATACGCTCGATAGTCGTACCGTGAAAATTCAAACAGATTTAATATTCACAAGCGTACGAGAAAAATCACTTTTCAACAACGTATAGTTACGGAACAGAAATTTCGACGGCGAAAAGTTAGTTAGTGAGCATGTAAACATCTGTTGTTTTAGAAATACAGTTAAATAGAAAGGAAATGTGTAATTTTATGCTATATAAAGAGCTACTAATTGTTTTTTTTTTTTTTTGTTTGTTTGATTCTTCATACTCATGTACATATTTAAGCGGCGTGGGTTCAGTTCATTTCAAGTTGTTAGAATGAAATGAATGGAATGTACCCTTAAAATTTTTATGTATCCAAAATCTTCTTGGATTGCAACATTACTTCTACGTGAGTGTAATTTATATTACGAAAATTTCATTTTTTTTCCAACCGCTTATAAAAGTTGTATCTCAAGAAACACTTATTAAACTAAGATTCGAAATTCGCCTGTGAAAAATAGCCAGGGCGGTGGTAGGGACCACGATAAAGTGATTTGGAAAAATTGATACTAAGATCGAATCACGGTATAACCCATAAGGCGACATAGGTTATATTATATTCGAAATAGTTGAGTGTTCTTGCGGTGTTGTAACTGAAGAGAATAAATAAGTCTGTACTATTTTAAATTGAATTGTTTTTCAAGAAGAAACCAATAACCCAATATTATACCACACAACGGATACGACATTCTTTTATGCATTATATTATCTAAGGTATGTTTGTGTGTTTATTTCTATCCATCGCACATCTTTTATCCGATTTGTAATATCGTCATTGGCACATCGGCAAAAGCTTTTTTCCATGGCACCTTTTGTAAATTCCGCTCCGAAAAATCATAATAGTTGATTATTCGACTAACTCTATAGAGCGCAA
The DNA here is from genome assembly GCF_030267445.1 of Bombyx mandarina. Classification (NCBI taxonomy): domain Eukaryota; kingdom Metazoa; phylum Arthropoda; class Insecta; order Lepidoptera; family Bombycidae; genus Bombyx; species Bombyx mandarina. The sequence continues at coordinate 10,231,794 of NC_143212.1, read as the reverse complement.
GGAGTGATGGGTATTACGGTGCTTAACGCCAAACTACGTATTCATTAGATGACGAAATCGCCCGATCTATTGTCGCTGTCCACTTATCAGCGTAATCAAATCAGATCTATCCAGTATTATACTGCTTTAAGGAAATTAGGTTAGTGAAAGCAGATATTATACGAGATTCTTATTACAATGGATATTACATTAAGAGGATTATCGGTAGTATGATGGGTGCTCTTGATAATATTGTTATTTTAGTCATAGACTTAGAGAGGGAATTTCCTGTTAAGTATTTATAATAATAACTTGTTAGAGAACGATCGATCTCATCTTAAGCTGAAACGTTTCGTGTAGTGTATTACAACACAGTTTTATAGTCTAAGTTGATGTATAAAATAATATGTGCGTGTTGTGTTGCTTTTGTTTTTTTTGTAATTTAAATTTGTAAATTTCTCTTCTTGTTCACTTTCTACTTATATGTTTATATGTGATTTTGATTGTGGAAACATATTTGGTTATTGCTTTAGCAATTTTTTTTTTCATATTATATATTTGTATTGTACTGTTTGTTTCCCAAATAAATAAATAAACACCAAAACGCAAAACTATTTATGTTCAAAGAAGTTTATGGCTGATTTTAAGTTTAATTTAATCGTCAAATGAAAATGAGGTGTGCAATAAATTGATTTCGGTATGTATCAATCATTGTAGTAATATTTACCATCTTACTATGTAATGAGATGGATTTTTCTCGTCAACTATTTAAAATTAAAAAATCTAAACTCTTTGAAACCTGAACTTTGCGCTAACAGGTTTCTATTAGTTCCCCACAGACACAGCCCACTGAGTTTCTCGTCGAATCTTCTCAGTGGGTCGCGTTTCCGATCCTGTGGTAGATTCTGCGAAGCACTGCTCTTGCTAGGGCCAGTGTTAGCAACACTCCGGTTTGAGCCCCGTGAGCTCACCTACATCTTAGGGCGAAGCTGAAATAGCCTCTCAAGGCTATCAGCATGGGTAGGAAAAAAAAATTAGTCGATATACAATCATCTCAATGTCTTGATTAGCTATCTTCTAACTAATGGATACTAAGGAACATATTACACATAATTTACGCAATATTTATTTAAGCACTTAAGAAATCTGACAGTATTGTTACACCCCTAATTGGCAAGGTAAATTTCTGAATTATAGCAATTAGTTGATGTCAGGTAATACTATATTTCACGACAATTATCTAAATACTAGAATATCCCCCTAATATTTGATTATCTCAATTTAGCAACTAAGCTCTACCTGGACTCTACCTGGTATTAGAGATGAGACTAAATTGAATATCTCAGACACATATTTAGGCATGATAAATATCAGCCACTACAATCAATAATAATGTGATTTTGTTATTGTAAAAAAGTTTTATGACATGAAATAAGACGTAACATCTGAAATGTAGTGGCCAATATAGATCGGCTATTCCAATGGATATAACTATAAATAAAACCATTCAAAATCTCAAATCATCGACTAATGGCAATATCGAGATCTATAGGCTCCTGCTACAATAGATAAGACTCGTCAGTTGCAACAGTAAAAATATTTTTTATTGGTAACATCATCACCAACTACTAACATGAAATCGGCTCAAAGGATATCGTGGATATTATTTCTTATACAGTTATAATAATTGTACGAAAAAAAATACACCAAGAAATAATTTCGTAGCTTTGTAAAGTTTTTCTCCTTTCGTTGTGCTTAAGGTTTTTGGACTTTATTGGAACGAAGTTCCTTACGGCAGGCTTGGAGGGGATAGGGATTTTGCTGCGCGACCGAACTGAAAAAAATGTGATAGTAAAACCGTAAGAAAAAATTTGTGGAAAAAAGTGCGTGGAATAAATCCGTGGAAAAAAGTGCGTGGAATAAAACCGTTAAATGAAACGTGCGCAGGCGCGACAGACGCATACACAAGCGAGTAGTGTATAATAACTTTCTCTTTCTCCTTCTTTCTTTTCGTTCTCTAATCCCTTCTCTCTCTATTTAGTAATTATTTCTATTTCTATGTAATTTTATGTTGTCAACCAAAAATAAAGAGATATATTTTGTTATTTTAATTGATAATTTGAATTACTATTTTTTTTATTTTACGTAATTTATTATTTCCTAAAATACTGAATTTCCTAAATACTTTCCCGTACTTAAATAAAAACTAATCAGCAAAATTTAAGAGAAAAACCAAGAAAACCTACATAAAATTGAGCACCATTTCTTTTTTTGCAAATTGTGTCGATTCTACATTAGCCGAAGGAACTTCGTTCCTACCTGGTGTCCCACGACACCACATCTTTATTAATATAAAAAAATACATGCGTGGTTAGTATCGAACCACCCAGGAATTGTCTATAGTACAATGCATATTATTATGATACTGCGCTGTGAATACTAAGAGTATTCAATTAAATATTTCTACAAAACTTTTCACGAATATTGCATTGATACAAATTTATTATTTAGAAGTAACGCTATTTAAGATGTTTTTGTTTTTGTTTATAAAAGAGCAAAAGCTCTTCTTTAAAAATCTAAAATCCAATTCAAATTTGTTTTTACTCCATTTCTTAAGCTACAAAATTTATTTATTTATTTAAACCAAAAAAAAAGATTTTCGTGAAATTGCTTTAAGATACTTGATTTTCTGGGATTGAAGACCTTTCAAGTTTTCCGAGCACTTAATTTCATTTCGTGGCGTCAATTTGAACTTTATTGGTATTTAATTTATTGTATCTATAACGAAATAAGTTATTTCTTAAGTGAATTTATTCATATATTCCTTTTAATACTGTATAAACTAACTAGTCAGGTCATAAGTATTGTCACACAGTAAAAACTTTTCTTTTAGAATGCTGGCCACAAAAAAGTTTATTGAATTCGAATTTCGAATTGTTCATGAAAAAAAAAGTGTATACTTTTAGAATTTTACTCATTTTTAAATATGGAGTGGACGCTTAAAGAAGACCGTGTTGCAGTTATTGCGTTGCATCGTTGCGGTTACGCGCCATTTCAAATTTTTAACATACTGAAAAATTTGAATATAACCAAAAGATTCGTTTATCGCACCATCAAACGATACAATGAAGACTCTAGTGTAGATGACAGGTCAAGAAGTGGTCGCCCTCGGTCTGTTAGGACTCCAGCAGTGATAAAAGCTGTGAAGGCGCGAATTCAAAGAAATTCCAAACGTAAGCAGAAACTGTTGGCCCTTCAGATGGGGTTAAGCAGAACCACGGTGAAAAGGGTGTTAAATGAAGCCTTAGGGCTTCGGGCATATCGAAGAAAAACAGGACATCGTTTGAATGCTCGTCTAATGGACCTGAGACTGAAGAGATGCCGCGCTTTGTTGAAGCGGTACGCGGGAAAAAAATATCGGGAAATTCTTTTTTCGGATGACAAAATTTTTACCGTAGAAGAGAGCTACAACAAACAAAATGATAAGGTGTACGCACACAGTAGTGAAGAAGCGAGCAACCGTATTCCGCGTGTCCAACGAGGTCATTTTCCATCCTCGCTCATGGTATGGTTGGGAGTTTCTTATTGGGGCTTAGCAGAGGTACATTTTTGTGAGAAAGGTGTAAAAACGAATGCAGTTGTGTATCAAAATACAGTCCTGACGAACCTTGTGGAACCTGTTTCTCATACCATGTTCGATAACAGGCACTGGGTATTCCAACAAGATTCGGCGCCAGCTCATAGAGCGAAGAGCACACAAGACTGGCTGGCGGCGCGTGAAATCGACTTCATCCGGCACGAAGACTGGCCCTCCTCCAGTCCAGATTTGAATCCGTTAGATTAAAAGATATGGCAACACTTGGAGGAAAAGGCGTGCTCAAAGCCTCATCCCAATTTGGAGTCACTCAAGACATCCTTGATTAAGGCAGCCGCCGATATTGACATGGACCTCGTTCGTGCTGCGATAGACGACTGGCCGCGCAGATTGAAGGTCTGTATTCAAAATCACGGAGGTCATTTTGAATAAACTTTAGTGTTATAAGAATCTATGTTTTGTTAAGTTCATTTTGGTATATGAATGGTTACATAATGAATGAAACTTGTTTCAATTATTTTACATTAAACATGTGACAGAATTTATGACCTGACTAGGTATAATATGTATTTATACATACATATATTTATACATAATATTTAGCAGTGAATCCTAATTTACAATACACGAGTTTATTCTCTATATAGCAATACCGACATCAAACAATATTATACATGTATATATTTTTTGTGTATGCATTTGTGATTTAATATAAATTTTATTGCACCTACCACTATTTACTCTGCACTACCTTTGGTTGACTGGTAGAGATTGCCTTAGGCATTAGACCTGCCAATGTAAATTTTACATGAAATGTAATAAATAAATAAACCTAAATTAAAAGGAAGTTTTAGTCCCATACAACGACTTAGTCCAGGTGAAGAGATGACAAGCTGTAGAGCAGCTTGCAGGAAGTGGATGAAAAAAGCCCAAAGCTTATCTCAAGGGCGCAAAATAGTAACGGTCTTTGTCCAACAATGGACAGCTGTAGGCGGATGATAAATCTATTAGTATCATCATGGAACAGTTTTATTAAACTTCTACAATACTAATTAGTATACAAATTAACAATTAATTGGATACAATCCGTTCAGTGTTATTAACAAATTATCAAAATGTCGTTGACAGTTCTCTCTAACTTATGTGAATCACGCACGTGGCCATAGTCATGTCCCGAACTTTAATTGTATGCGAGGCCATAATTTATACTATAATGAAAATGAGTAACGATTCCCAAACACGAAGGTTTTTAAACTAATAAGTCGTAGCGGGTCATAAAAAAATATGCACAAAAGGTATGTATTGAATTATGTCTCAAGGGAAGCCTTTCATAAAACTTCAGACTGTAATGAATCATACGTCGGTTGTGTGCAAACGCGACTGCAAAGATTGATCGATTAATCAAAAACTGACTTATTCGTAAACTATTTAGGACGACAGTTATGATTGTAAAAAGCACAATCACGAAAGATTCATTAAGAATATAAATAATAAGTAAAACGTGGGTTGGGGTCGTTTTTATATAACTAGAGGTCCCGCAGTAGTCGAAATTCGACTATAATTAATTGGAAAGGTAATGTAATGTAAATGTAAAGAAAGTTTGTACACTATTATGATTGTATTTTATAATTCTATAATCGCAAATTTCGCCAAGACTACACTATAAAAAATATTAACAAAGACAAATAATATTTAATCTATTCTCAATTTGACAACAGACGTCAAGAACAAAAGCTTGACAATAAATAGTATGCATGCGTGTATGCGTCAAATACATGGTATGTAGTGTGTGTAATGTTTTCTTTATTGATTTAATGTATCTTTTATGCATTATTTTCAAAAAATATTAGCATTGTGCACTTCTTCTCTATATTCTCTATAAGTGTGGAAAAGTTCATACTCCTCCGTCTGCGCAATTTTCGTAAAAAGGGATACAAAGTTTTTGCTTCACGTATTAATACATGTATATAGATAATATGCTTGCTTAAACGAGTCATTCAACGTCACTCACTGAATCTAAGGCTACTAAATAGCATAAGATCTCTAAAATATATCATCCGTATAGTTATGAACCTTTTTCACTGCAATACAATCAGAAATTTTCAACGCGATAGTTTTCAATTAATTGCACGTTATTGTGTTGTTAATGGAAAACCAGTTTAAGGTTGGTTCTCACATTGGTAATAAATTCTTTTGTAAAGCTAACATGCTAATATGAAACGATTTTGTTTTTATGTTATTAGTCCAATGCTCGAAATTGGACCACAATAACTAGGAGCTCAAGATTATGATTTATTTTATGAATTGTATCCGACGCTTTAACTGAAATGAAAAAAAAAACGAATATTAAATTAAATATAAAGAAAGCACTATTTAAGTGTTAGCTATTAAAACTAGTAGTAGCTATTAAACCAAAAAAACATCTGACCCAAGCGACGAGGTATCGCACAGACGCTGTCGCCCAAAACGTGTCTACGCAGATCCCCCCGTCCGCTCTGGGTGCTTTTTAGCTATTCCAGCACCGATCACCGTTCTTGTAAGATTTCGACGTACGAATTAGCTGATAGACAATCCAGTGGTAAATTCTACGAAGCACTGCACTTTGTAGGGCCAGTGTTGGCAAACACTCTCATATTATTCCCGTCCCATACCACCACCACCACCAACATCGCCTACCAGTCCCTTCAACTACCATCGGATAGGTAGGGTTAAACAATCTGGTTGAGAAGCACCAAATAAATCATTAAATTATTTGATTTGTGTTTGACCATCTAAATATTATATATTTAGAGTTTCTTGATAACTTACTATATAGTTTCCGCGAAGATATTATCTATTTTGCATAAAACTACTGCCCACAAGGCTGATCGACATTGCAAGGTACACTTTAGACGTCACTCAGGTTTATTAGCGATCTAACCAAGTTAGTTGCAGCGACCACCTAGTCACTGCAGCTAGAAGGCAAGTGCGTGATTGCGCATGACACCAGTAATATCCGGTCGCCAGCCACTGCCCACCGATGGTATCAATTTCAATTTGTTGCGGCGCCATAACAGCCGCCTCAACTCGATTCGATGTATAAATCGATTTCGCTCCAGTTTCCTGTTACGTTCGAATCGGACTTAATCTCGTATCGGTCGATTGAAATGCTCGGGAATCGCTGCTGTTTATGGCACTCGATATCTGCTTAATTTCATGTTCACCGAAACGCGATAAAAATTTACGACTAGTATCGGATTTGATGAAATAATTTATTACAATAATAAATAAGGTAGAAGTTATTGAAATCACTTGGCTACTTGCATAATTATCACTACTTGCATGATATAAACTGGTTTGTAGAGCACGTTGTGTGTACATATTTTCCAATGAAGCAAACATAATTTTAGTTTCGAAGATTATGACAACCATTTCCAAAATGAGATTGAGAGTTCAACCTTGTGTTTCAAGATGAGCGATGGCATTATGTTTCTGATATACGCATAGCCCTTGTATCAAGGTTTAGCTAATACTCCTGATATGGTAACTCAATCCTGATCGATCAGTTAATCATTTTAAATATGGGCAGCATATAATTGATATCTTTAGCACAGTGACACAATAGGAACCGTAGAAAATAAATCCTCCTGTCCGACACTTTGCGCCTCAATATTCTATAGTTCCTCTGAGCACGGATATGGATGGTCTTAATGTAAAATTTTAGTCAAAGATAGACCTAGAATTTGACGTACATACTTGTGAAACCTGTTATTAATGGTAGCTTAATTGTAGAAGCGATATTCTAAATAAGAGCAGGCGTATTCTTAGAAAAATTTATATCTTTTATAGCAAGGTACACGGCAGCCAATTCACAGTAAATAAAATAATCAACCAATTCAAATTCACTTCTGAATCCTTTCACGAATTCCAAGAATGACTACTGCATTCCGCGAGAATTTTGTGTTCAAACAGCGTGAAAATTAATCGATCGATTAGCCATTCACGCTCGGCTTCAAAAGCTAAAGTTGAACGTGAGTCAGTCCCCGGGCTCCCGTGCCGCGGCACCGGTGGAAATTAATTCTACCGTTCGAAAAAAGAACGATCTGACTTTTCGGCAATCTATTGCGACTGAGTGCTTTCCGATTGTAGCAATACGTTCGTACTGTTCGTAGAGTAGTGCTGTATGATTTGCGAATATGTAAATACTTCACTCTGAATATTGCTATCGGTTATTGCGACTCGACATTTTAATCTCAATGCTCTGAAATAAAACTATAGTTTTTGATCAACAGAGGAAAATTAAATATTGGTTCGGAATTTTGAAATTGTCATTTTAACACAGGTACCGATTATTCTAAGGAACCACTTACCTAATACGTGTTCACGAAGAATTTCCACGATGAAGACATAATATCGTGTAATCAAAACCAAACCCGTAAAATGTACACAAGCTTCCCTGTTTCAGATCATTCTGCAACAAGGCTTTCATGCGTACTGGTTTGAAGGGTAGATAATAGAAATTGAAATTTCAACCTCACATCTCAAGACGGGTTACAGCGTTCATTTTGTGATGGCCTTGGCCCGGTTATGACTTAATAGTTGGAGCGTGAGCTTGTAAGTCCAACTTACCCTGGCAGTCGGTGGCCACCGCTGGTTTGGGACCCATTAGGGATTGTTTGGCGGAGCACCATGTGCTACGTGCGAAACTCGTCACCTTGCCTGCCTTGGATAAACTCTGCCGCATCCAAGATTCGGCCACGGATTGTTAAACTACAGGGGTTTTAAGTCGATTCAACTCCGACATGCCCTGCCTACCATCCCCAACGCATATCCGATTTTCTCCTGACCCAAGAAAACAACACAAAACGTGTGCAATAAAATATTAAAATAGATGAAAACTTACATTCACTACTCTAGAGATCAACATGAAGTGACACTCAGAAAGCTCTGTAGATGATACTTTAGTTTATGCATATAAAGTTATTGTTTGAACATGGTGAGCCTGCATAATCCAGAACAGGTATTCTCTTTTGAGTCGCTGAACTGAACATATACGGGAAAATCTCATTTAGAATTCATGAAAACATGGATGTGTATGTAATTGCTTCATAAATACTGGCAGCGATGGAAAAACAAATTACCATTTTTGTTAATTGAATTTGCTTATATAGCAGAATTCATAGGTAAAATGGCTTTCTAATGTTACCAAAAATACGTGCTTGCTTATAATAATAAAATAGTATATGACGTATATTCTATAGTTCTTGTGATAATTTTCGAGTTTAATAACAATAGTTTTTATAATATTAACGGAATATCTGGTTTACCATTGAACATAGCGGTGAATGCGTTCATGACACAGCTAGTTTTAAATAAACGCTGCCCACCTTAAGACATGAGATTAAGGTTTTAGTAAGAGAAAGCTGCTGTCCATTTTACCAAATACACGGGAAGAGATGCAGTGGTGTTGCTCTAAGCTAACATAATGTGAGAAATATTTATATAAGTCTTATATACACATTTGCTTAGGAAAATTGGTTCCTGCTTGGGGGATTTGCACTCCGGCAAATTCTCATCAATTGTAACGAGTATACTGGATGAGTTATTCCTTAGGCTGTGATAACACTTTAGTTATTCTGATTAATCACTTTCCACATTCTGAGGGTGGCTGCCATACCAATCGCACGTGTTTATTAAATATATATTTTTATTATTTGAAACATCTTGGCTCATGAAGAGCCAAATTTAAATGATTTTGATTTGGATAATCCTGTCTGAATAATTTAGATTCAATTACATTTCTTTAATATTTGGTTCAAAACTGTTCACAGCCAAGAGTTTTGATGTTAAGACGGCCTTTCGTGATTATCTGTCTGTCTGTTACGTTGTCACGTCTAGTCAACCAAAATTTGCAACGGAAATACTTTTTATCTTGTTAATGAATATAGGATTTTCATCTTCAGCTGAGTATGGGTCCCCGACTACACGATGTAAAGTTAAGTCTACGCGTTCTAAGTTGAAGGCGTACACCTAGTTTTTAAATAAGCATTTCGCTATAAACTGCCACAGGCCAAGGGTTTCTCCTGAGTACTGGGAACGGGTTCAAGACCAGAACAATCCAGATAATTCTTTTATTGCTTAAGCAGGGTGGTGGTACCTACCCGTGCGAACTCAGAAGACGTCCTACCACCAGTAACTACGCAAATTATAATTTTGCAGGTCTTGATTTTTATTAAACGATATTATTCCTTCACCATGGAAGTCAATCGTGAACATTTGTTAGGTACGTATTTCATTACAAAAAATGGTACTTGCCTGCGGGATTCAAACACCGTTGCATCGCAAGATACGAATGCACCGGACGTCTTATCCTTTAGGCCACGACGACTTCAATACCGGATATCAAATATCTTTGACAAAGGAACTGACTTCGACGGGGAGTCTAATCCTTATAGCGCGGTATGGTAGTCACGACCACTAACCGTTTCACCAACGACAGTCAAAGTCAACATAAAAGTAAAATAGTATTTTTTTTTGTAATATTTTTTGACGCTCAGCTAGTTCGTTCAGCTAGCGTTTTCTTTTTATTATTGCTTAGACGGGTGTTCGAGCTCACGTCTCACCCGATGTGAAGTAATTATCAGAGCCCATAAACATCAAAAAAGGAAATACCGCCACCCACCTAGGGACATGAGTTCATGGTAGATCAACAATTTACCACTTCGAAAAAAACTGTTTACTTTAGTAAATAACTTTGTTTTGAAAGATAGATAACCTTTATAATTTTTAAGACACTTTGAAATAAAAAAAAATTGATCTTTTCAGAGTTTTCGTTATTCAACAGTTAAATAAATACCTTAAAATTATATAGAAAATTTTAATTACGGAAATCTTAAAATTATAAAAAAGATAATGGCTATCATACTTACAATTGTTTGTCAGTAGGAACCCTGTCGAAACTCCTAACAAAACTAGAAAAAACAGAAGCAGTAAAATAATTAACGCCGGCCGACAGTAATGCATCCAACAATAATCTTCGGAATTAGCTGCTGGGGGGTTCGACGACCACACACAACACTTTCCACACGTGGGTTCCGTTGCCGAACCTGATCGCACAACGGCACTATTTCCCTGTTGATTCACAATCACACCTTGAACGGGGGCATCGCTGCCTTGTCCGTAAATTGTACTTTTCTCGGTAATTCGTGCAAAACCCGAATTGTCTTCATCGTGAGGATTCCCATAAACGCCATATGAGGCGACAATATCGACTCCAGAAAGCGACCGAGTCCCGTCATTTCCATTAGTTTCTTGTGCCACATTCACTTCTGTACTAGGCCAGCATTCGCACGAGCATCGATCTTCTTTCCTTCTCTGTCTCGTCTGAGACGTCTCTGATCTAACAGGAACTTCAGTTTTCTTCTCTTCTTCTTTTTTACTTTTGGCATCGTGGGTAATAGTATCGTGGCTTAAGTTATAAGCGGGTTGTAAGTTTTTATGGTTTTCTATGTACCAATGTCTTTCTTCGGCCCGAAGGGTAGTGTCATTATTGCCTTCATAAATATCGGCGTAGTTGGAAAGAGGATGCGAAGATGGACTGTAAAGTGGACCAACACTAATCTGTCCGTAGCCACGATCGTATTGCGGAGGGCGGTTATTAGTAGCGTAGAATGCTGTAGAGGTAGGCACGGAGTAATCGTAGCCCGGCCCGTTCATCTTCAAAGATAAATCGCCTCATTTGAGTTTAGGTTTCATGACAAAAAATATTGGATAATAAACGTTGTAAGACACTGAAAATTAATATAAAGGATGCTACATTTTAAGTTTCCATGATGCTATTAACGTTAAACGCCGACATGATAATTTTGTAAACGTTATTTCTGATAGCAAACAAAATACCCTTCTAGTAAACAGAACGAAGTTGAATGTTATGGTAAGTTGTAGACCAAGTTTGTTGATTTCGTTACGTTACGCTCGTAATGTTTGGAAGCTCGAACTTATTTAATACAATATACATCTGTTTATCTCAATTAACTCTCTTGTTCGACTGTGGTATTTATCTTGTACATTTTAGCAAGTTCCCGCCGCCCCTGTTACCGGAAGGTAGACAAAGAAATGAAAACGTGAGTAAACAGGCAAGCCTAACTTAAATTAACCGTATTTATTCCCTTGATTTTGACACGTGAGAGTTGTGTAACATGATTACCGAACAGCCTTAGTTAAGAATGTGAAACAAATAAGTATCAGTGAGAGGGTCTGATTTAATTATATTATGTACTTCGTTACTTGGATTCAAAAGTTCGTACCGTCAATAAAGGTTCGTCGACCTGCAAACAGCTGAATCAATAAAAAGTTTCGTGTGAATCCCCGCGATAACTAGGATAATCCGTCCCAATTAATTAAATTAAAAACAAACAAAAGTAATTACGTAAAAGTTACGGGCATCGAGTTGAGGTCGTTGCTGAACTGTTTCGGCCCAGTTCAAAAGTAAGAGATTGTCATCAAATCTACACCGCTAATTAATCAGTAAAATTTTTGAATGAATATTATTTTAAGTTTAATTTATTAGTCTGTTAATTTGTATTCTTCGTTATTTTTTCTTATGAATATTTGAACTAATCATTTTAAACGTATTTGCGAGTTGTGGAAAATTTAGTTATGTAAAATGAGCTCCCAATATATTAATACGATAATAGCTATCTATCTATAGCTCATTACGTAAATTCCGCTGCATGACACCTTCGTTCCATTAGAATAAGATCTTTTTTATTTTCCACATCGGAAAAACCATAATTTTACTAGAAAAATAACTAAAAAGGTTATTCACCAAGGTTATTCATATTCATTACCATTCATAATCTATGAAGTTCATGCTCTGAAAATACCAGGGACAAAATCTGGCAATAATAGATTACAACAAACGACTATAAGTTCACAATAGTGGTATAGATAGATATGATGTGTAGATATTTTATGTTTTTGTAGATTTAAAAATTTTAGAAGGAGGTCAATGAAGAGAACCGAAAACCGGAAAAACAGATAAAGGTCTATGTCCAGCAGTGGACTAGTGTAAGTTGATGATAATTATGATAAATTACTTTATAGATTTATCGGAGGCTGACAATAGAAGAAACTATTTAACATTCAATTATCGAAATTTCAATTGAGAGACTACTTTGCGACAAAACAAGCAGTATTGTTACCAACGCGAATTACTTTTTTTTATGATTGAAGGATTACTGGTGGCCCGGAGGCCTTTCCAGTTTCACCAGGACAGGACGAATTACTCAAAATTAAGCCTTGCTACCAGCAAGATTCCTATATTATTATAATTTTAACTAATTCTTGAGATTTATAATACCAAACATTAACGATTCTTGAACAATACTTTTGGCATTTAAAATTATACGTAGGTAACTTGCTACTATATAAAACATAGTTATATGTAGTTACGTGTATGAAAACGTAATCTATGAACGTAATCTATGAAGTTCATGCTCTGAAAATACCAGGGACAAAATCTGGCAATAATACATTACCTAACAACCCTTTTGTGTAAATCGAGGCCTAACAATACAGAAACATAGTTACATAAGTTAATTCCGACGATTCGCTTTATTTGTAAAATATCTCGCATTTCGATTTCAGGAACTTACATTGTTAAAATCATATTTAACAGTGGGAGTAGCTACCCTTATTTCAAATAAAACAAGGGCGTTAGTAGTCATTGAGTGATATGTTGTATGTCAGTGAGATGTTCACTGTTTTTTTTTATTGTCCTTGTAGTCAGACGAGCATACGGTTTACCTAATGGTGAGTGGTTACCATCACCCATGGACTTCAGCAATGCCAGGGGCAGACGCAAACCGCTGCCTACCGTTAAAACCGTTACTATCTACTGATTTTCACTGACTCAGGTTTTTACTAGGTCAACTGCCACTGGTTTCCCAAGTTTACGTCATTTGATAGATATAGGATTTTGTATAAATAGTCCAACAATTAAAAGCACACGAGTGTAAGAAAATCGATAACCGCTTTTAAAAAAATCGCTAAATTCAAAGTAAATAATGCACTAAAACTTAATCCGTCAAAACATTAATCTAATGTAAATCAACCAATAAGTTTTCCTAAAAAGTCAACATCACCTTCCTATATCAATACACTACGCTAGAACGACAAGGTTTTTACTCCGATGTTGTATTTCAGCAGAGGTGAACGGCCTCGGATAAGTCGTGAAACAATAAAAGGCCCCACTTACTCGCATGGACGTTTTATTGAATTGTAAGTGCAGTTTTTACGTGTTTCAATAGCTCTGAGGGTTTGTTTTCAATATTGTTCTTAATAACATGGAGACTATATCGTTTGTTTATTGTATTAACAATCGTTTGTATGTAAATACATTTTGATTTATTTAGGAAAAGGAAGGACAACCATTGCTACTTACAATACAATTATGGAAGTTTCGATACCGTCTCTCAAAAAGGTCGGCGCTATTTAAGTTGTTGTCTATCTCCCGGGCGCTATTGAACATCAGGCGCGTCGTGAGTTTGTTGTTTATTTATTATTTTTTATAGATTTTTCATATATTCGCTCTTACTACGCTATTTTATAATTTTGAAATTTTCGAGCACCGTGAATGTATCTTCATAAACCACGTAGCTATGCCGCAGGGACTATTTCGTATCCAAGCATTCAAATGTGACATTTTTACGGTTCCCTAGCTAGTAAATTTCCTGAGATATTTATTTCTTAAAACAAATTATATTACAGGAAAACAGAATCAACAAAATCATCTGGCTCTGGAATTAACCCTCCAAGGTGTTGCCAGAGCGCCAACACATGCCCTTCTTCAAAAGAGGTTTGCGAAGAGTACTTAGCCGTAGGCAGCAACTACCTCTGGCATTGTCGATGACAATGACCGGCGGTAACCACACAACATCACGTGGGCCGTCTACCTAAAAAGGCAATATTTTTATCCTACTTATGTTTGAAAGATAAAGGCTATATAATAAAATACATAAAAATATATCTGTATATGAAAAATGATAATTTTAAAAGACTTGCGCACGACTTTTCTCCTTATATTATGTTTGAAGTGAATACCTAATATCCCTGAAGTATCAAAAACAACTTCGAAAGTTTCAAGTCAATCGCAAAATACGCGAACAAATAAAGAATCCTAAAAACCAATATTTGATCTCCTCTGTTACTGATTTACTCTGACTGACAGAATCCAGGCCCAGCTCCTATTCAGGGTCAATATCTTTGTTAAAGGTATTTGATGTAAATGTTTCTTGTCTTATATGTCTTATATGTATTTCTTAGCGTGGAACAATAGAATCAGGAAGGTTTGATTAGACAGTGTTCAAAATAGAACCTTACATACTCATCTTTTTAATTAGTATATCTCCAAAATGTTTACAAGTTTTTGTTTTAAACGCTTCTGAAGTACCCAATTTGAAAACGCATTAGCGCTACAATGCTAATGGTTAAGACGTCAGTGGTCATCGGGTACGCCAAATGCTCACCTGCCAAGCTTATAAATAAGTTAATGCCTATGAAAACCGATCGAATCGTATTTTTTGAATCATCAATAAACATTATTTTTTATAAAACAGTACGTATCTCTGAACAACGTCTTCCGAAAGTCAGAAAAAAGATAATAAAAAAATATATTCAAAAAACAACTTTGTAAATTAGGGCAAAAATGTCAACATAGGTATAAGAGTAGAAGTTCCCTTTCAAAGGTTTTAACGACCCAACCTTGATTTCGTTCAAACTCCGAAGTGACTTATAACACAATAAAATGCCTTTAGGGCCTCCGAAACTCGATTGTAATTTGCAGATGCTTTTAATCATAGGTCCTTCCATAAAAATGTCCCAAGACACTCATCGGAGGCCTATAAAATATGGACGCTGCGTAATAGGGACATAAACTACGTGAGCAAAAAATTCTTAGCATGATTTTATGTCTTCTTCACAATGATATTTAATATATAACACACATAAATCCGATAGCTGTAGTTAATCAATTCGGCACGTTTATTATATTTTCAGAAAGGTCAATCGAATGATCGATATTGATAATACCAAAGGTTTTATAACGTGGGTGTTTCTTCTCTACAACCTATGAAGATCGATTTTCTTTGTGAATGTCGCGAATCAAATTTGATATGTGACTCGCTAATTTTATTGATAAATTTACATAATGTAGTGCATAATGCACTGCCTTCTGTTTCATTCAATGTTTAAAAATTTCGTGAATAATATTTAAATGAAAACAGCATCGCTGTAATAGGACACAGGAATTAGTATTGTAAATATTCATGGCAAAAGCACTGGTGGTAGGACCTCTTGGGAGTCCGCACGGGTAGGTACCACCACCCCGCCTATTTCCGCCGTGAAGCAATAATGCGTTTCGGTTCGAAGGGTGGGGGAGCCGTTGTAACTATACTGAAATCTTAAAACTTATATCTCGAGGTGGGTGGCGCATCTACGTTGTAGATGTCTATGGGCTCCAGTAACCACTTAACACAGGTGGGCTGTGAGTTCGTCCATCCATCTAAACAATAAAAAAAAAAAGAGCCACAGATACCACAGCGGGATTGGAGGGAACAGCTAAAAGTGACTGCATAATGGGAACTTTTCTCACTGTCTTTCTGGCACGCTCACACTTAAATGGCAGTGTTATTGTCTATTATATATAGTTATTTAGCGGCTACTACTAGTAATATTAAGATCCCATCCCTCGATCTGAAAGGTTCTTTTTGCATATTTTTAAACGTACCTTTTAAAAAAAACGTCACTTTCTGATTTCACTTGCGAATAACTACGATTGAAAACAAATCGTAATAATAAAAACAGTTTTCAAAGACTTCAAAGAAAGCTTAATTTTAAATTTCATCGTTATACAACTTTACATAACTGATGACCTTTCTTCCAACGCCCATGGGCATCATCAATGTCAAGACTAAAAATCAAGACGCTGTCTACTACTATACAATTTACATATGTACATATATTCTAAATATACTTGTAATCTGAATCAATTTACTAAAACCCATCCATCAACTAGCAAATCTGTCCTAAACAATAATTATTATACCTACCCACATTTACGCTCCGCCGTTTGGTATTTGTAAGGGAATTTATGCAAATAGTATGACGATCTAGTCCAGCCCAACCGTTACCCTAAATCGTTTTGAACTAGACAGGCATCTAGATATCGTGAAGTAACCTACTTAAGTACGTTCATTTTCGTAATAAAACTTATGCTAGCTGTCTGATGGGGACGGTGGTGCTTTTCTATCTGGCTAATTTGATATTATTCTCGTATTTATATTTAAAATAGAGACTGACTAGCTTATAGATTATTTTAGATATAAACGAAAATTTGAAGTCATGGAACTTCTTGACGTTGGGAACTATAGGACTAGAATCTATAAACTCACAATATTATTTACCCGTACTGTCAGCCTCATTGACAGATGATATCGATGTCTCAATTGGACAACGAGTGGATTGACGGTTGTAACACTATAATTCGGAATGCCTGATTAGCTCGCCAGTTGATTAAAAATTAAATGAGTGTGGTTTTATTAAGGCTACAATAATTTCTAAGAACTTAATGTCCGTCCAACAATCAAAATACGACCAAAACTATTTTCGCCACAATTTTTTCTTTTTCTATATGATATGTGGAAGAAAATTATAAAGAAAGAATTTTGATAAATTTTAGAATTTCATCGACAGTTACTATACAAACAAATATTTGGTACTTGGGGTCTAGAAGATGTTACGTATTCTTGAAATGTGAGTTGTAATTTTTATTTATTGTGTCGAATATGAGTCGTCTATTATCAAAGGTGGCAATCTGCATTTGGACAAAAAATGTTACTGATATGTCAATACAGATTGATTTGAATATAATCGTCTCCTTCAAAGAATACGGTTCAAAGCCTGCATTAAATAAAGGTTAATAGTTAACCTGTTATTTATCTAAGATGTCGTTCCGAATAGTTTTGTGACTGGCAATGGAATACAAAGTCAATAATTCGTTTTTCTGATTTACCAATATTGTTCAAAATCAGATTGCCGGCTTTGATAATAGACGACTCATATATACTTTATGAACATACGTCAAATATGTTGTGTGTCGTGGTTGCAAATACATAGAACGGCTGAGTTTCGTGAAGTGTAACATTTACATTACAATTATTTTGCTGTGCTTTAGGTTGCGGTTACATTTCACTGCCAAAACCAGACTAGCTTAAGGCATAACTGATCACAAATGCCAGCCGTCAGAACTGGGAAAGAAAATTAAATAAAAAAATACTATTTCCCTTTCATAGCATTTCGAACACATGTGTACCTTAATTCGTTTGATTATTTCTAATTTCCCGTGTTAAAATTAATTGAATCAAAAACTTAAAATCTTAACAGATTTTTTTGTATCAAAATATTAATGTATCATTAATATCGACAGTGAAAATAGTTTTTGTCTCACCATAATCAATAAGAAACGTCATGTCGACATTTCTAAATAATTAAAAGGGAAACAGGTATGATTTATTATTAAAGCATAATAATAATAATTATTATTATTATTATATTGTACATAATTTCTTGTAATTTATTTGTTTAAAAAAAAAGAAGTTTTAATAATAACGTTATTTTGAAATGTGAAAATTGTCGTATATGATCGAAAAATCTGAATTTGAAGATTTAAACGTACCTATCCGACAGAATTATAAAAATAATTGAATGTGCAACATATATTATTACGGGGCAACGTAAATAGCATCATAGTTATTTGATCAAACGATATTGACGCGAATTCGCTCGTTTTAATCATAAAAAGTAGGTGACAAACTGCTCCGGCCGGTGAACCAATGCACCCATATAAAAGGAAAACCGTTTTGAGCTCACTTTACATGTACGCAGTGGAAGCACATTCACACAACACATTACACGGTCCGATATACCGAGATCTCGACAAAATTATTAACCCCATTATCTTCAGTACTTCTCGTAGTAAATTACACTGTAGGTTTGAGTTTTTACGTTGACGAGATACTCTTGGCGACCGCGTTGTCTACGTTCCAAGAACGTAACTTCGCGAGGACGGTGCGAAGCGGACTGGCCCAAACGGCGAAGCGGCTACCCCGCCCGCCCTTACGCCTCCCGCCTCTGTCACCAGAGCATTCTTACCCAAAATCCAGCCGAGTACTCATTAATTCTGTTATCAGTGCAAAAGTTCAACCAACTCTGAGAGTAAGAACAGAGGTTTAATTAACTCTAAGCAAAATATGTAAACAAACAGACTGCGATACAATGATAGTCATAATTGTTGTTTAGTTGGAACAGATTTGCAGATTGACTTACACATCGAAGGCTAGAGACAATACAGCTTGAATGCCACCTTCGAATCTAAATGCATGATGCGTTCATGGTAGAAAAAAGCAGGATAATCACGCTATATAAAACTACCCGTTTGAACTCACAAGATGCCTACCGGTATATGTCCATTTTGTATGTTCGATTTATCACCATGCCCTATCCACTTCAGGATACAAGAAAACGGGCGTCTTATCTGTAAGGTTCTGGTCCTTACAGATAAAACACCCGCGTTCTTTAAACTGTATCTTTTGAGAGGTATTCACTGGTGTTTTATATATATTATTTCACTGGTGGTAGGACCTCTTGTGAGTTCGCACGGGTAGGTACCACCACCCTGCCTATTTCTGCCGTGAAGCAGTAATGCGTTTCGGTTTGAAGGGTGTGGTAGTCGTTGTAACTATACTGAGACCTTAGAACTTATATCTCAAGGTGGGTGGCGCATTTACATTGTAGATGTCTATGGGCTCCAGTAACCACTTAACACCAGGTGGGCTGTGAGCTCGTCCACCCATCTAAGCAATAAATAAATAAAAAATTAAATAAAATTTATTAAATCGAGTATTCTAAATGAAAATGTGGTTTGAATGTGACCGTTCTCGGAAACAATTGTAAGTCACCCGATCAGCGGCCCGTCAACGAAGTTACATAAACAAGAAACTTTCGAGCACGCCACTTTGATGTTTCCGCGGAGATGTTTGCTAGGTTTCCATCGGAAATTCAGTTTCGGAGCCTGCGTCTATCAATTGGAAACTGGTACAAATCGTAAGAATTATTGATATCTCGAGAGGTCGGCTCTCATACAAGAAGTTTTCAAAAGGAAGTGGAGCGAACTGAAACTGGAGCTAAACAAACTTCAACACGCGACGCGAACGTTACTTATCTGCCGGCGGCGGGCTGACAGCCGCAGATGAAAAATTGAAATTGTGTGAGATAAAACTACCTAACAGCTGCAACATCGCCGCCGAACAATGTCATCGCCACAACCACTATACTATTTTTATTTTTATTTTTTTTATTGCCCTTGTAGGCAGACGAGCACACGGCCCACCTGATGGTGAGTGGTTACCGTCGCCCATGGACTTCAGCAATGCCAGGGACAGAGCCAAGCCGCTGCCTACAAACTAGCTAAATGTTTTTCATTTTTCAAATCAATTGTCGAATTCGCTGTAAAGTGGACGTGAAAAATCTTAATTAAGAACACACGTGAATAGGTATTCGTTGGATATAATGTACTACATATTTTATTGGTACAGCGTGTAATAAGCCCGCTTAGTTTGGTACAGTATTCCTGTTTTTTTTCTGCCACGAAGCATTCATACGTTTTCAAGGTTGTAATTTATTCGTTTTTCCAAAGCAAGTTAGACTTTGATATAACATTACAGGGCGACATTATTCTAGGTGCGATTCTATAAGCTAACGTTTAACACTAGATTGACCTTGACCTTGTCTCTCCATCTACAAAAATAATCGGAAATATAATGAAACATCTTCTTTTTTTTATTGCCCTTGTAGGTAGACGAGCACACAGCCCACCTGATGGTGAGATGATTATCGTCGCCCATGGACTTCAGCAATGCTAGGGGTAGAACCAAGCCGATGTTTACCGAAATCTAAATTCTAAAATCTAAATCTATATTAATTCATTCTGTTTTTATTTTTCAATTTCGTAAAAATATTAAATAAACAACTGATCTTTGTCGACTTTCGTATACAAACCGGAACGCAATTTTAATTCAACATTATTTTTACAATTGATATTCAAGATATTAAAAAAATACATTTCACATTTCTACAAAAATAATACTTACGAAAATGCTGACAACTAATCAAAACTTCAAGGCATTTCCAAATAATAATAATAATAATAACTGGGAACAAACCACCGCCCTGCCTATTTCTGCCGTGTAGCAGTAATGCGTTTCGGTTTGAAGGGTGAGGCAGCCGTTGTAAGAGACCATAGAACTTATATCTCAAGGTGGGTGGCGCATTTACGTTGTAGATGTCTATGGGTTCCAGTAACCACTCGACACCAGGTGGGCTGTGAGATCGTCCACCCATCTAAGCAATAAAAGAAATATATATAGATAGATAATGACCATCCAGGCAAAAAGCAAACAAACCTGTTCAACACACAATGTGTGCCCGATGTTGGAATCGAACCCACGAACTTCGACCCAATAGTCAGGGCCGCTAACTACAGCACCACCGAGTCAGTCACATACCAAATACCAATAACACTCGAAAATAAATCAACGGATTAATATGACAGTTTCAGATGTTGAATAGCGAGACTGACAGCTCCGCGACGCTGTAACCAATAACGGAGGTCTGAAACGTCAACCGACCCTTCTCTATTTACGATGGAACCGAGACGTCGAGGGCACCACGTGAAAAGTCTCGCGTAAATCAAAGTCATAAATTCTCCTATCGTGAATGAACATTTCTCTTCGTGGACGTCTACACCGGCTGAATGGATAACGTCGGCCCAACCTCGCGGGATCACCTCTACGAAGTCATTTGCTTTTGTTCGTGTGGCAATTAATAACGGGCAGAAGGGCGTTTCCAAGCCACAGCAGGCGCCGTTCGCATATCGGTAATGATCTGGCGGAGCTCCGACTAACCGACTCTAGCACAGCTATCGATCATATCCGTTTAATCAATGAAAACGCGTGAAACGCCTTGAAACGTGTATATGGGCGCAAACCCCACTATTGGCAATAATTAACATAATAATATATAGTTTAGTTTATTCTATATTAATATTAATTTATTATTAGCAAGATAAAACTGTTATTCTAGCATATTTAATATTTAGCAGACACTGTTTTGATGTGAAAATGTTTAGAATATGATTATTATTTATATTACTGTTTAAAAACACAAATGACTGTATAAATAATTAAATATTAATAATAATTGATTGAGTATTGTAATTGTTCTGCACATGATGTTGGCGACATCGATTATTAGGCTGGCTAATAACAATGTTAGTTTATATTAGTTAAAAGTAATTTATGTAAAATAAATTAATGTCAGTCATGTGAAAATCACTAAAATGTGTATTGTGAATATTAAGCTATATTTTGTGAATTGTTTCGCAGTAATTACATTCGTTTGTATAAAAGAAGTTGTAATTACTATAATCATCAAAAAATGGCTAATTGTGTAAGAACTAAGACGTAGCTTTTTGTAATAAAATAGTAATGTTCAAGTTTTATAGAATTGTATTGTATTTTCATTGTAAAAGACCTTACTCAAAATTCAAAATCATTTGTTTCAACTTAGATGTCAGTATAGCACACTTGTTGAATGTCAAAATATAAATAACAATGTAAACTCTACCACCGGTTCCAAAAAAAGCCACAGTCCTGAGAAGAACCGGCGAAACAAACTCAGCGGGCTTTTTTTTTGATTTTTCTCAAATATTTTCTTTTTTTTTAAATAAGTAACAATATTTGCAATAAACGAAAAAACAAGTCAAAAAAAATAAAATTACAAAATAATAATAATAATGAAAAATGAAAAGGCCAGAGCGAACGCCTCATTCCCACTGTGTGAAAACTCTGGCTTAAGACCGACATGTATGTTGTATGAAATATAGACTCTTGAAGTTCGCTTTAATTCGTCACCGCGGGTATAATCCATTGCGTATTGAAGCTCACGTATCCTCCATTGTGGGTACACGATTTAGCTTTTTCATCATAAGCTTGAACATGATGGATTATGTGTCAAACAAACTACAGCATACTAAGGGATTCAAAAAGGAAAATCTATAAGTAAGAAAACCGATGTTGTATTTATTACCAATAATCAACAACACTAAGAAAATTACGTAAGTCGTGTAAAAATAAAAAATAAAATCCATTTGAGTATAAAAGTTAATATGTGTAGGTATATCTCTGGCCGTTATATACAGTCTGAAACAACTGTTTTTTTTGCCGATTTCGTTTCATTTTTTTCAGAAAATCTTTTCATTGACCTCGATTAGTGATCGAATTATAAACATATTAAATATACCTACTAGATCGAAATATTATATTATATATTAAATTTGGTCTTTGATGCGTGTCAAGATTTTCAAATTTAATCGTATATCTTGAAGTAGATGAAAATGAAATTCTCAGCTTCTGTTACATACAAATAAATAGCTAATGGAAGTATGTCAAAAGCGCTAAACAGGCTATTTTAGTAAAGATATTGCAGAAAGGTACAAGGTAATTGCTCAATTGGCGGTGTTTAAGTGGAAACGCTTAACCTACACACAAATACGACTTATTTCTTTACTTTTTCTTTAGTTCGTCTCGCAATACCTTTCCTGACATAGCTTGTTTTTAGCTTTGCAATTAAAAAACGTAAATTTTGGGGTTAGGTTTATTTCTTTCGTTTAATAATTTGTTTAAATTCATACTTTTAAGTTGATTTACTCTAAAATAATAATTTGGTCTGTGCTCTACAATATAGAACGCAGTGAAAAATTAACATTTTTAAAAAAAATTTTTTAGCCGCCGTATAAAATTAATATATTCTATATTAATCCCACAACTGAGACAAAGTCAATGAAACCTGTTAACTTGAAATCCGTTAAGACATTAAACATACATACAAATATAATATGTTCAAACAATTTTACCTTTCTTCAGCAATGGGGTAAAAACGGATCAACTAATGTGTTTGAATTTGATCTTTAAAGTAGCACTAACATCAGCTTATGAATAAGCTGTTTATCGACCGTATCAAAACAATATGAAGTCCGACTGGAATCATCGTTATTGGGCATGAACTGGAATAACTACTTATCTATTAATGCTAACCAATTGTGAGCTCAACTGAATTCATTAACAAGTTTTGTTAGTGAAAAAAGTTTTTTATTACAACATAGGTACTCGCTAAAATCTTTAGACTCGCGCTGCCATTTTGATATTTTTTTCTATATTAAATAACCAAGAGAAACATTATTGAAACAATATCGTGAATAAAAGCGTTTTTATCTCGAAAATATTTCAATATACAAAATATTTAAAAAAAATATTAATATAACCAATACAGCACACACATGCATACGTAAACATAAAAAAAAAATTTTTTTTGTCATATTAATCTCATATTAAATAATATTTCACGTAATGAAAGATTCCACAACGACCAATAAACTCTCATAGCGTGGCTTTTCACAAATTTTTCAGTTGGGATTTCTTTCCATTTTCCCTGTCACATTAGACCGAGACCGGAGCCTGAACATTGGGTAAGTTCTCTATTGTTGTTTACGGTAAACTTGGAGCTTAGCAAGCCATTCAGCTCATAAATTTCCGTGTAATAACAGCTCGCAGCTCCCCTAGACACTTGTAAGAGCGCTGCAATAAGCCGCGCCTGCTAAATGACCAAGTTACCTATTGGCATAGTTGATAAATGTTACTATTTACGTTATATCTATACTAATATATAAATCTACAGTGGTTTTTACGGATGTTCCGTTATAACTGCTGAATCATGCATCCGATTGGCTTGAAACTTGATATCCATGTAGAAAATACATGTACTTAATGAATAGGCTAATATTTATATGAGTGTTGGACTCCCTACACCAGTTGCGGTGGCGAGAAATAATAATATTAATTTTAAATTCCCAGCGAAGCGGACGGGTACAGCTAGTATACATATAATACCTTTAGTTTCGTTTGTTAGAAACAATTAGGTGAGTTTTTTTTTTAGGGTTTTTGAATAATAATTACTCAACTACAGGCGACTAAATTTTTTTTTTTTTTAATTTAAGAAGTCAGAACGTGATGTATATCTCTTTTGGCGGTTCATCGTACGTGTAATATTCACGAAATGACATTTACAATATTAATCATAGTGAAACTTCATCAATGTCTTCTAGAATGTCGATCGTGTTTAATTTTCAATTTCTAAATCGAATATTTTTCAACTTATTTATATCTAGTTTCGACAACAAAATGTATTATAATATATCTCAGAGATTTTTTTATTCAAAACCGAACTTAGAACAGCGAAAATATTTTTCGATGAAGTATTTCGAAAACCTATTATATTATATCGTATTCTGAATCGAAGAGCAGTTTTGTGTTTATTTTACCAACAAAATACAGATTTATTGATGAATTTTATGTAGTTCGAAACATGTAATGTAAAGAGCATATTAAACCAAGCTTTGCCTAATGAGAATTTATGCAAAAAAACGATTGAATTGCAGTGACAATGTACACCTGCGTTCAACTTACTTGTAACGGGAACAGCGAGAAACACCCGTGAGAAGTACACCTTCTATTACAATGCGTTAATTGAGACCCCGATCTCAACACTCAAACTACAGTAAAGAACTTACTATAATCGCTGACTATTTCAGGAATTTTATTCGTGTTTAGAAGTACTCAGAACTTTACAATAGTTGTATATTTATATTACAGATTTGAACACGGTGTTTAAAAGAGAAGCGAACAGCGATACGATACTCATAGTGTAGTGTCTATGATGATAGACACTACACTATGAGTAAAAATATGTTTCAATGTCAACGACGATACTCATAGTGTAGTATCTATCATCATAGACAGTCTATCATCATAGACGATACTCATAGTGTAGTGTCTATCATCATATGTCATCTATGATGATAGATGACATATGATGATAGTATGAGTATCGTCGTTGACATTGAAACATATTTTTTTAACATTCTCTTTCAAAAAATAGATTTGAACAAAGATAAAATCAATATATACCTAGTCAGGTCATAAATTCTGTCACATGTTTAATGTAAAATAATTGAAACAAGTTTATTCATTATGTAACCATTCATATACCAAAATGAACTTAACGAAACATAGATTCTTATGACACTAAAGTTTATTCAAAATTACCTCCGTGATTTTGAATACAGGCCTTCAATCTGCGCGGCCAGTCGTCTATCGCAGCACGAACGAGGTCCATGTCAATATCGGCGGCTGCCTTAATCAAGGATGTCTTGAGTGACTCCAAATTGGGATGAGGCTTTGAACACGCCTTTTCCTCCAAGTGTTGCCATATCTTGTAATCTAACGGATTCAAATCTGGACTGGAGGAGGGCCAGTCTTCGTGCCGGATGAAGTCGATTTCACGCGCCGCCAGCCAGTCTTGTGTGCTCTTCGCTCTATGAGCTGGCGCCGAATCTTGTTGGAATACCCAGTGCCTGTTATTGAACATGGTATGTGAAACAGGTTCCACAAGGTTCGTCAGGACCGTATTTTGATACACAACTGCATTCGTTTTTACACCTTTCTCACAAAAATGTACCTCTGTTAAGCCCCAATAAGAAACTCCCAACCATACCGTGAGCGAGGATGGAAAATGACCTCGTTGGACACGCGGAATACGGTTGCTCGCTTCTTCACTACTGTGTGCGTACACCTTATCATTTTGTTTGTTGTAGCTCTCTTCTACGGTAAAAAAATTTTCATCCGAAAAAAGAATTTCCCGATATTTTTTTCCCGCGTACCGCTTCAACAAAGCGCGGCATCTCTTCAGTCTCAGGTCCATTAGACGAGCATTCAAACGATGTCCTGTTTTTCTTCGATATGCCCGAAGCCCTAAGTCTTCATTTAACACCCTTTTCACCGTGGTTCTGCTTAACCCCATCTGAAGGGCCAACAGTTTCTGCTTACGTTTGGGATTTCTTTGAATTCGCGCCTTCACAGCTTTTATCACTACTGGAGTCCTAACAGACCGAGGGCGACCACTTCTTGACCTGTCATCTACACTAGTCTTCATTGTATCGTTTGATGGTACGATAAACGAATCTTTTGGTTATATTCAAAATTTTCAGTATGTTAAAAATTTGAATTGGCGCGTAACCGCAACGATGCAACGCAATAACTGCAGCACGGTCTTCTTTAAGCGTCCACTCCATATTTAAAAATGAGTAAAATTCTAAAAGTATACATTTTTATTTTCATGAACAATTCGAAATTCGAATTCAATAAAATTTTTTGTGGCCAGCATTCTAAAAGAAAAGTTTTTACTGTGTGACAATACTTATGACCTGACTAGTTATATATTATACATTATATACTAATGCCATATTTGTGTAACCTTGAATTAAACAACGTAGGACTATAAAAAGCTCTTGATATACCGAATGCTGTTTTCTACAATTGCAAATACATAAATTGTCTTGAATTAAAATATCTAGTGAATTCTTTTTATTTCTTGGATGGATGGACGAGCTCACAGCCCACCTGGTGTTAAGTGGTTACTGGAGCCCAAGACATCTACAACGTAAATGCGCCACCCACCTTGAGATATCAGTTCTAAGGTCTCAGTATAATTACAACGGCTACCCCACCCTTCAAACCGAAACGCTTCACAGCAGAAATAGGCGGGGTGGTGATACCTACCCGTGCGGACTCACAAGAGGTCCTACCACCAGTAATTACGCAAATTTTAATTTTGCGAGTTTGATTTTTATTACACCGTGTTATTCCTTCACTGTGGAAGTCAATCGTCAACATTTGGTATGTATTTCATTAGAAAAATTTGTACCCGCCTGCGGGATTCGAACACCGTTGCATCGCTAAATACGAATGCACCAGATGTCTTATTCTTTAGGCCACGACGACTTCAAAAATAATGAATAATATGTTTAATTCGTTTCAATGATCCTAAATGACGTATTATGTTACGGCGATTTTATCGTAGCTAAGTAACTACATCTGGGCAGAAGGAGAACTTTTTTTTAAATAACATATTGTTGATTAAGATAATATTTTAAGAAATTAAATTTATGCTCATCCCGCAATAAGCAGTTTCGATCAAAATAACTTTGCACAACAATGCTGCAGAGGAATTATCCGATACAGGTCAAGTGGAACCTCTCCAATGAATACGGGGAATAGTTTACAGATTTTCAACAAATAACAAATATGCTACAGAGATACAAAGCTTTTTATGAAATATTCGGTGAAAATTATATTAATAAAATGTATATAGAAATTATTCATTAGCATATAATTAGCATACGGCCCACCTTATCGTGAGTGGTTATCTTCGCCCGTGGACTGCAGCAATGCCAGGGGCGGAGCCAAGCCGCTGCCTACCTTTAAGTATTCTCCACAAGCTTTGTTTGAAGAAGGACATGTCATAGCAATCGGTAAACACCGTGGAGGGGAGCTCATTCCAAGGCCGAATGGTACGTGGCAAAAAAGATCGCTAGAAGCGCACTGTGGATGAACGCAGTGACTCCAGGTAGTATGGATGAACTCTACTCCGGCGGCGGGCGGTGCGATGGTAAAAACAAGCATCATCATCTTAATATTAAGTGACCTATGTGGCCATAGGCAATCACAACCTAAATGCCGTAACATATTTTTTCTTCTTCTCAGTCGTGTCACTCTTGACAGAGTGGTCGTGATCGTCATGTAGTGTTGGAAGGGGCAGAAGCAGCGTCTATTTGGTATAGTACAGTCTCGAATGGTGAATTTCTTCGGACACGTTTCGCGACGAGATGGCCGGTCCATAGAACACCTCGTTGTACAGGGAAGCGTTGATGGTACAAGACCGCGCGGGAGGCCACCAATGCGGTGGACCGACCAAATTAAAACTGCAGTGGGAGGTCCCCTAAATGAGTGCAGTAGAATGGCCTCGAACAGGGAGAGATGGCGCGACATCGTGAGACGTAACATATTATGTATATCTTATTCTTAGTCTTAAGTCAGGTGGTGGTGCGCTTCACAAGACGTCACCGTTCCTCGCGTACCGCAGCCTTTCTTGTGCACTCGTTGACGGGGCTGCTTAGAGCAGCCTTTATTTGGTCGGTCCATCTTATTGTTCTTTGAGTAAATGAAACTGTATTTTACAATATGGAAATGTTTTAATGAACAATCATTACCACACACAAAGACGAAGCAATGCGAAGAGAAAACAAAAGACAGTCACGATGCTTCCCATAGACTATACACATATCATAGATAGAAAGTATCTACATTGCTTGTCTTTTAACACCCCTTCTCAATGTAAATACATTTCTATAATACAATAACAAAACATATCAACTTCTAATTTTAACACACAATACAATCTCTTGAACTTAGTTTTTATATTTGTTTTGGACACCGCACATATTTAAGTGTCTTATAATCAATTCTTTACACAAAGCTTTTGTCAACATATCTGCTGGTTGTTGACTAGTGTTTATATAATCAATGCAAATCTTATTTTCCTTAACTAAGTCCTTAACAAAATGGTAGCGTATATCTACATGCTTCAAACGCTTTATATTATCTGTTTTTGCATTTATAATGGCTGATTGATTATCACAATATATTTTAATTGGGTAAATACTTTCAAATTCAAAATCATTTAGTAGATTTGCAAGCCAGCAAGCATCGCTCACAGCCATACTCATTGACACATATTCAGCTTCTGTAGATGACAAACTAACTGAAGCCTGTTTCTTAGAGCACCATAAAATTAAACAATTTGACAATAAAAACAAGTAACCTGAGGTAGACTTTCTATCTTTAAGATCTGCTCCCCAGTCAGCATCACAATAACCCGTTACACACTGAGAGTTACACTTATAAATCAACTTATAATTTAAAGTATACTTTACATATCTTAAGATCCTCTTTAATGCACTTAGTAGCTCATTATTTGCACATGTTTGATACCTGCTTAACATAGATATTGGAAAACACAAATCAGGCCTAGTTCCTAATGAAGCATACATTAAACATCCTATAATTTGCCTACACAATGTTTCACATTTTTTATCTTTAGATATGGTTTCATTTGAAAATAGTTTAGTATTTAGGTTAGGGTCCATAGGAGTTAGCATTTCCTTACAATTCTCCATATTAAATTTTTGTAATACACTCTCCAAATAACTTCTTTGATCTAACTCTGTAGTGCCAGTTTCCAAATTTTGCTTTACATTTATACCAAGAAAATTAGATACAAAACCAAGATCCTTCATTTTAAATTCTTTGTTCAAAATAGCTTTAACTTGTAAAACAATTTTCTTACTTGACCCAAAATACAATATATCATCGACATAAAGTAACAAATAGGTCTTGTTATTGTCATTACATCTTTTAAATAAACATGAGTCATACTTGGATCTTGTAAATCCTTCTCTTGCCATCACTGAATTAAACTTAGCATTCCAACTTTTAGGAGAACTTTTTAACCCATATAAAGCTTTATTTAATTTAAAAATGTTGTTCTTCCCAGAGAAAGCCCCTTCTGGCAGCCTAATATATACTTCCCTGTCTATATCACCATACAAAAATGCTCCAGTAACATCCATTTGATGTATAGGCAAATTTAACTTAGTCGCTATAGCTACAAAGACTCTGAAAGTAGATAACTTTGCTACTGGTGCATATAATTCACCCAAATCAAATTCACTATTTTGCTCAAATCCCCTAGCGACTAACCTCGCTTTATATTGCTGAATGTTGTCCTTACTTTCCTTTATTTTAAAGACCCACTTACTGTTTATAATTTCTCCACTTGCTGGTACACTACACAAGTCCCATGTGTTATTGTCTCTCAAGGTTTGCAATTCTTTATTCATTGCCTCTCTCCATTTACTTGAATCAGTTCTATTAATGGCCTCTTCATATGTGGCTGGTTCATATTTCTCACTTGCTACATTATTGCACTCATAAAACAATGTTTGTTTCTTTGTTCGCTTTGGCCTTTCATTTCGTACCTGTACTATTTCATCAACCTTCAACGATTCATCCTCCGAAGGTATGTATTCACTTGAACACTCACTCTCAATTTCCACTGAGGACGTATCTGTAATGAGACTAGTATGAGTATCACTTGGGTCAGGTTGAGATACTTCACTTTCAGTTATTTCTTCCACTGTCACTGAATCAACCATATCATTTGTAGGTTGACTATCTAGATTCAACATAACAGTAGTTTCTTCCTCCTTATCTTCCTCTTTATTTAAGAATACCACATCTCTCTGTATAAATACACAATTTTTCTCAGAGAAATAGATTCTATAACCCTTGGTCTCTTCGCCATAGCCAACCATTACTCCCTTCTCAGCCTTCATGTCAAATTTCCTTCTCTTTTCCTTAGGAATGTGGACATAAACTGGTGAACCAAACTCCTGCAGTTGGTGAATATTATAACTTCTGCCTGTCCACAATTCAAACGGTGACTTCCCTTCTCTGCCTTTACCAGTTCTATTTAATACAAAAGCAGCAGTATTAACTGCTTCTGCCCACAGTTTCTTGTGTAAGTTCTTAGCGTGTAACATTGTTCTTGCTGCCTCAACAAGAGTTCGATTTTCCCTCTCGGCCTTACCGTTTTGTTCAGGAGTATAACATACTGTTGTTTGATGAATGATACCCCTCTTAGAGCACATTTCTTTCACTTCTTTGTTTATGAATTCCAGCCCATTGTCTGTTCGAAAAGTCTTGACCTTGTTACCAGTTACATTTTCAGCTCTGTTTAAGAAATTCTCCAGACATTTCTTTATTTCGTCCTTCGTTTTGACAAGATACACAGTTCGGAAATTTGAGTAATCATCCTTCAGGACTACAAAATATCTCGATCCACCAATGGACTCTTCTTCCATGGGTCCACATGTGTCTCCATGTATTAATTCGCATGTCCTAGTGCTTACACTTTCGCTTTTCATAAATGGTAGCCTATGTATTTTTCCTTTTAAGCAGCTTTCACATTGTGGCACATTGGTTTGTTTCACAACAATGTTGTTTTTCGCCAACACTTTCTTTACATGATCAAAGTTCTGGTGTGCTAACTTCTGATGCCATTTATATAAGTCATTCTTTACTACTTTAGCTACATTTACATGCTCACTTTTAAAACGAAATTCCATATAATATGAGTTATCGAGTCTATTCGCAACAGCACAAACAATGTTATTCTTGTAAAACCGGCAAGTATTGTTGTTTGTCATCATGACATAGCCACGGTCTGCAGCGCGGTTCACAGAGAATAAATTTGTCTTTAGTTCGGGAACGAACAATACGTTGTCTAAGGTTGTATCAACCCATTCACTCCCATTATGGACCTGTACCGCCATCTGTCCAGATCCTAATACACTAATAGTAGCACCGTTACCTACAATTACCGACTTTTGCGAGACACTCGAAAATGATGACAACAATGACCTATCACAGCACATATGTTCGCTAGCCCCTGAATCAACTAGCCACTTTGATTTTTCATATTTTTCGTCTTCTGAGTTACACACAACGAACGCATTACTCATTTTCTTATTGTCCTTTAGCTTTCTATAACGACACTGCGCCTTAACATGTCCCGGTTTACCACAATAAAAGCACTTATTAAAGTCCACGTTTTTCTCATTGTTTCTATTATTTCGACACTCTGACTGGTAATGTCCCGGTTTGCCACATTTAAAACACTTAACATTTCTCTTGGCTACGAACGCTGACGTCGTCTCCTGGTTTTCTTCAATCTTTTCCTTCAACCTTTCCTCTTCTACTAATAGCCTTGCCACCAAATTATCAAATGTTTGTTTATTATCGGGTGCGGACTCCCATGCCGATATAAAATGTTTATATTCATCTGGTAAACTCATCAAAACTTTAGTTATTGTAAATTTGTCTGAGATCTCCTCACCCAATTGCTTCAACTGACTCTGCATTTCTTGGATTTTAGATATAAACACCGACATATCAATTCCTTTCTCATATTTATATTGAAAGAAACGTTGCTGTATAATGTGAATGCTTGTTTCCGACTTTTGTTCGTAGACACATAACAGCTTTTGCCACATTTCAGCAGAAGATGTACAAGTTATGATATGCAGCATGACATCCTCAGACATCCTGGTGACTATCAATGATTGAGCCTTAGCATCCTTTACTTCCCAGGCAGCTCTTGCAACAGCGTCTTCTGGTTTTACCGTCCGCCCTTCAACAACGTCCAACCATCCTTGACCTCTCAACAATACTGTTATTTGAAACTTCCAAACATTCCAATTTTTCGCACCTTCCAGTTTCATCACATGAGTGGTATTATTTACTTCCATCTTGCGTAATTAACGTTATTAATATTCCTCCTGACTACAATTTTCAGTCGGCACGTACCGGCCAACTTAACCTCACTTTTAGTCAGTCTTCAATACCGCACGATGTATTTTTTATTCTTTCTTCTAAATAGGTAGCCGTGCCTGGGCCCATAACCTATTGTTCTTTGAGTAAATGAAACTGTATTTTACAATATGGAAATGTTTTAATGAACAATCATTACCACACACAAAGACGAAGCAATGCGAAGAGAAAACAAAAGACAGTCACGATGCTTCCCATAGACTATACACATATCATAGATAGAAAGTATCTACATTGCTTGTCTTTTAACACATCTTAACGGTAATCTGGCCCGTGGTCTTGTACCCTTAATCATGCCTTCAACCACAAGGCGCTCCACTGAGACGATACCCCGTCGCGTTCTCATTACGGATCCTCCCGATCCATTAACGGTGCTTTTAGGTATCTCAAGCACCGATGGCCGTCCTCGCCGAACCCTCGGCACGGCAAGTAAATTAACCCATAGACACAGCCTACTGAGTTTCTCGCCGGATCTTCTCAGTAAGGCGCGTTTCCGATCAGGTGGTAGATTCTGCGAAGCACTGCTCTTGCTAGGGCCAGTGCTAGCAACACCTCCAGTTTGAGCCCCGAGAGCTCACCTACACGCTAGGGTAACGCTGATATAGCCTCTCAAGGCTATCAGCATAGGTAGGAAAAATAAACCCCGTCGCGACCCATATCCGAAGGAAGTGAGAATGCGACCCTGAACAATGTATAATAATATGTATAAATGTACCTTGAAATCAAAGTCTGAAATGGTCTATATTAAACCTATTCGACTTTTCAAACATGGAAAACCCAACTGTATCGCGACAGAAATAGGTACGATAATGGTGCCTACCTAAGCGGGCTACTCAAAGTCGTGCGTCCTTCTTAGACCTCAATATCCTAAAATCCCACTCTTCTCATAATTGCACTAAATTGGCAACTGGCCCACCATTCAGACAAGAGCCGAATTACTCAGGGACATTTCCATTCCTTTAAAACTATTAAAATAAAATTTGTAAAATAATTGACGTCATAAGTTTTACGACATAATTTTCTGTTTAAAAAACACGAAATTATATTATAAAATCTATAAACGAAAGCCATTAAATACACAATAAATTAATTTTATTTCAGAAATTCGCAAACTCAATTTCTATACCGTAAAAATGATGTAAGCAATACATGTTTTTTAAAATAGTAACAGCATACAAATTCTAGGTAAGTGTTTATTTTGCTACCGTTGCAGTTTATAGTCCAATCCGGGTACGCGGTAAGCTGCCAGCATGCAAAAGGTACGCCACACTGAGGATTTAAATTTTACTTTTAATAGGGCAACGTGACCATAATATATTCAGACACAGCTTCGAGTGGAATTCTCGACCACAGTACGCCAAACCACCAGCCGGGCGACCGCAGCCCGAACGGTAATTAGCTAAATATGACTTTTAAACTAAGAGCTCCCGCTAGAAAGCTCTCCATATTCCGACCAACCTTTTTGGTTAACGAGGACATTTTCATGCGAGCGTTCTATTCCCGCCGCTACGTAATTTCGCTCTGAAGAAATTTACACGGATTCGTCAAAATGTTATCACGCGAGATTAATGTGTTTCGATTTTACGCTATCTACATACACGACGAGTGAGTTATCCCACGTGAATGTTTAAAAAGCGGTGTTTCCCGGAACGAGGAAGCGTTCCGTTGCTAAATTCTTTTTATTTTTCAACAGAACTGTTGGTAATTTTTTTCATGCTTGATACCTGGATACATTTATTATGACTCGTTGAATGGGGTCGGCAAAAGCATTTTTGGATTCATTTTTTTGTTTTTTTTTTATAAAATTCAAATCTCCTGAGCTGTAAAACTTTATGTTAGTTCGTGAAATCAAACCATAAATCATACTGCAGTTTCAATTTACCGAGTCTAATACGTCTGTAATGGCCGGTCGTCGGCCGCGTGCTGAAAGACCTGAATTTGTATTCAAGAAACGATATGATCGTTAGTTAGTGCAATTTTCTTCGCATCCATTTAGTACACGAACGGTATCCTCGGATACGCTACGAACGGAATTAATAATACTTTGTAATTGCTTTTCGGATCCGACTTGGAAATCAAGTTTCTGCGCGGAGTCTGATAATTTTTATGCATACCAGTATCGATGTATTTTAAAGTGAAGTCTTAAAAGATTCGATATCTTCTTAAAGCCATCATTAGCAATATCTGAACGCTGCACTTTATCAATGTGCACGAATATACAATTTAAACTAAGTACTCTATCGAACTATCATTTCATTTAAATGGCATTCACTTGAGTGGCTTGTACAGTGAACGTGTCCATTTCTGCGAGGATTGTCACTTTATTTATTCATTTAAGATAACGAAGCGCAAGTTTTAAACGTTACGTTGCCGTGAAAGAGCTCGAGGTGATCAAACAAGCTTGTTGCGAGACACCTATATTGTAAAACAAGTTAATTGCCGACGATAATTTTCCTGCAGTCCGTGTGAGTTTTACAAAACGGTTACAGACCGGTCTGTGTTCATATGTGATTAGGACATATATTATTTACAACGAAAAAATATACGAGAACCAAATCAAGTAGATTTTATATGATTCTAGAGTTTTTTAAATTTGTTCGTAAAGCAAACAAATAGCGTATTTATTTCGGTAAATCTAGAATCAGTTCCAATCACTAGTTTCTTGATCTATCTATATATATATAAATGTATTGCTGTTCGTTAGTCTCGCTAAAATTCGAGAACGGCTGGACCGATTTGGCTAATTTTGGTCTTGAATTATTTATGGAAGTCCAGGAAAGGTTTAAAAGGTAGATAAATATGAAAATGCTCGGAATTAGATAGAAATAACAGTTTTGTTTTTCCTTTCATGTGTCCCTCGTCGGACGGATTCCTTTTGTTTGTTTTATGTTTATTTTATACAAAAGTTTAGGTATTTTATTTAACGATTGAGGCACTACGAAGTCTGCCGGGTCAGCTAGTAATAATATAAATTAATATTATAATTCTACCGCAGTAGAACCGCGGAGCAAGTGTAATACACGAAACCGGTCGAAGATAATCTTATCTTATTTCAAATGTTGTATGATGGTTTAATCTGCGGTCGTCTCATGCGCTTCCCACGTCCGAACGCTCGGTCTTGTACCAGTGACTTCAGGAAGCACGTACATGTAATATTATTGATCACAGGGTGCGCCGGTCCGGCCCCATTTGAATTTCCAATGAGCTCGTTAGAATTGGCCAGAACACGGCTCTAGAACAGCCGATAAAAAAAAAAGATTCATTCCTTTTTGTTTGGCAAATCGCGCAAAATCGTGATTTCGACAAATTGCAATAGCCGCATCTCAATCTCGTTGAACATCTCAATGTTAAACAATAAATGTTGACGATATGAAAATTGCACACATTTTTTTACGACTCTTAAACTAGTTGCTTTCTTTGGTTTGATCAACATTAAAATTATAAATAAAAATGCCCTACTTTACGCGTAGCGAGCTTTCGGCTTCATATCTTAAGATGGGCGGCAGCAATCGCGCTTTTTATATCTACGGGCTCTGGCGACCCCTTAATATCAGGAGAGCCGTGAACATGTCTGTCCGCAGAAAAAGGTTTACAATAAACATATTGTTACTTAAAATAATATACATATTACATTTGCACATAAACATTAAATCATTTTCAGTCCCAAATTTTGGGTACGCACTGGATTTTGTGAAACAAAGGGGGTAGCTATTACCTTTTTTTAATAGGCATAAATTCGCCTAGCTATTAAAAGGCCT
This sequence comes from Bombyx mandarina, assembly GCF_030267445.1. Lineage (NCBI taxonomy): Eukaryota > Metazoa > Arthropoda > Insecta > Lepidoptera > Bombycidae > Bombyx > Bombyx mandarina. Next base: position 10,194,964 of record NC_143212.1, on the reverse strand, counting down.
TTTAATTTAGATTTCAAATACTGCAGGCACCATAATCATACTCAATAAAAACTGTCACTAAGTTTTAAGTATCTTGGTCTGCCGGCTAACGTTGTGCTTAATCTATTAGTCAGAGAGCCAGCAATGTTTTACAGACAGAGCTTCTAATTTACGTGCTTTAGTTCGAACAAACAGTTGTTTTACGCTACGATCGTACGTACAATTGGACTACGTACCCGCTTTTAATTAAAGCCCGCCGGCAGAGCCTAGCGAGAAACTTCGATTGCGCTGTCAAAAATCCAAAGAATTATACGAGCAGTAAAATAACTTGCGCGATTTTAGGCTTTATCGTACGAGTTCAGGCATATTAGCGAATTTATACTGCACGAATGCAATATGCCGCCGCGCCGCGCTGCCGGCTGGACGTACTGCTTTTATTAAAACTGTTTTTATTTATAGACGATTCGAGATGGGGCTATTTTCTTCATATTCGCGAACGAGTTAGTTAGGTTGTTATTGCTCGCATTTGTTTTCGATTAATTAGACCATTAGACTCATATCAAGCATCTGGAAATGTTATCGTTACATACGTAAGTAAGTAAGTGAGAACTCACTTTACATCGGTACTTCAATTGTATTGAATAACGCCTTTCCAGTACTTCGAACTATGCATGGCGGCTTCGCTGCATAAATTGACATGATGGTGGTACTTACCCGTCAGGCCGTATATAAATTTTTCCCGTCCCTAATCGGTGATAGTCTCGAAGGGCTATTCCAGCTATGCACGGTTTAGTAGGTGAGTTCACGGGGCTCAGTCTAGGACAATTTGCTCATACTAGCTCTAACGAAAGTAGTGCTTCACTGAATCTACCAACAGATCGGTAATGCGACCCACTGAGAAGATTCGCCTAAAAACTCAGTAGGTTGTATTTATGGCTTAGGTTAGGTCACATGTTGGACTCTTCTCATTCGGGGAATTCGATAAGAAGGGAGGTCGTATTAATGTCTAGTAAATAAATTGTTAAATTTATTATCGTGCCTTGAAATGCTTTATGTTATTGCTCAGCGCATTTACTACTCGCTAAATGAATATTTTTGCATAATATTATAAACGAATACAATCAAACTTGAAATTAAATGCGAGTCAAGTGAAAAAGCAATCGGAAGAATATTTATGACAGCTCAATTAGCGACCGGTTCAGGGCGGAGAAATACTTTAGTTTAACAGAGACTAATATGGTATCAATAATCATGAATGTGATTCACGATTTTTATAAAAGAAAATAACAGTGGTCATATTTTAATACATTTATTCGGTGCACTTGATATATTATTATGGTGGTATCATCTGGAACAATCAAATAGATAAGACCATCAAAACTGTACCTTTATGTCAACTAGGCTATTGTGACGAGCTCATCCGCCGGCACAAGCTCGAGACCCAAGTGCCCGTGCTGGAGGTATAGTCGGATCGGCGACAAAAGCAGGTCCTCTTGGGGCATAACTGCTTCAGAAGGTACCTGTGTGTAGAGTCTGCAGACAGAAGCCACATCCGGGTTGCCGCCTGTGCAGGCAACCGAACTATGACGCGCATCGATGATGACTCAGTACGCGCTCGAAGCGTACCAGCTTTTGGAGCACCCGCGGTCAGAGCTTGTCGCGGTGTCAGCGCAGAAGGCGGGGTGGACGGCCAGGCGCGAAAACTCTTGACTTGTGATGACGGCTTGTGATGAATTCTAGACTTGAAGTCAATATTATCAAACACTTAAAGACGAACATTGAAATGTTACTACTCCTATTATTGATCGAAGTTGAAATGTTCACAAACTAAGTAACTTATGACGTCACCGAAGAGTTAAAAAAATTAGAAAAGATAATTTGTTAGAGTAGAGAGTTTATATAATTATTAACTACGAATTTAAAAAATTTAATGTATGAAATGTTGATATGCTTATTAATGACAGAAGCAGTCATGAAAAACATAGTTTGAGGGGTAGCATATCGGTCATAAAAAACTTAAGCTTCAAGTCTCAAGTTATATGATGGCATTGATGTTGTAATATCTACAGGTCCGGTAACTACTTAACGGCAACTGGGCCATAAGCTCATCCAGCCATTTAGTGTTGTGCAAAAAAGTATACCGTGTTTTACAATAATCACAATTTATGTTAATATAATATAATTTAATATTATGGTGGCCGCGGTAATTCAATAAGTCTCGTAACTACTCCGAGAATATGCATTTTACGACATCGATCGAAGTGCAAACCATGACATTTGATCTTATGAGAGCAACACTACTCACGCTTTTTTAATGCACAATTCCTTAGGCTAAATCAATCTCCTTTACACTTTTATCTTATTTTTATGTTGTACTTCGAATTGTCAATCTGTCGTGCGAATCTATAGCGTAGTCCTGTTTCAAATTTAATAATACCTGATTGGTAACGATAGCATATCTTAATACAAAATTTTAAACAAAAATAATGGCACATAAAATATGGATTTCATACATACAACAGCCACACAAAATTATGCGATACAATCTGAATAAAATCACCAAACTGTCACAATGCGGCACCAATTTTTGCATAGTCAATGTATATTATATTTATAGGAATGTTCAAATACCACAAAATGTCAAATATGGGTTACACGTCGGCCCCTTACGTTACGGCACGGAGACACTCCCCTTCGGTCGGCTTTCGGCTACCTCTGGGACGTGATCCATTTAATTGTTAATGCCAGTGATCTAAAATAGAAGCACAGACTTCCATAGATTACTGGTAAATGGGGTCACTTATAATGACGAAATTCCCTTAGTTATGAAAACCTTGGTGGATGAGGCGTATTTTGCGGCCGTTCAGTCCTTTCTCACCTTAACGCTTAACTTCCATTACTAATTCAGGCTTCTTACATTAAGGCGCTTGCTTTAGTAATTAACTTGAAACGAGGCTCACACTTTTAGTTGAAAGTGGCTACTAAATAAAGGTCCTTGAGTTCGCCGATAATTTTAAGGCGTTATTAAGGATTTATTTATTTTTATTAAACATGATAATTCTCGATTTTTGGACATATTATTATGGCGTCTGAACGGATTTGCCTAACGTTCGTACCACCATTCAAATAGAAATTAAAAACTGATTCACACCTGAAATAAGCAAAATAATAGATAGACCTACCCTAAGTGCGAGATCATAAAAATCTTCCTACATTCATACATTATCAAAGTGTTATAATTCAATACTGATTGGCACAATACACATACAATTATCTAAACTGTTTACAAGAACAACTGAGTTTCTTGTTCAGTGACACGATAATCAGGTATTGCAGGCGGCCTATTTTCCCCGTTGCCACTTTGACAACTTAATCTGTTTTTCATTGAAGCTAACCTTGTCAAGTACTTGATAAGCAAAAGAAATTTAAATCGAAAACACAATACATTACTCATCTGTAAATCTTCATGTATGCTATAATCATTACATAATAATATAGCACTTTAAAGTAAAAGCTTCCGTATGCTTTAAAATGTATTAATTTGAATTAAAATAACTAATTTAGATTCCGAAGTGACCCGAATTAATTATGCTATCCTTATTTTACGTAGCAACTGATAAAACGCTGTAACAGTGACGGTCTCTGCCGTAAGCAGTACAAAACAAAACGAACGCAAGACTGGGCGCTATCTATTTAAATTAAAAATAAAGCTAGATAAGGCACAGCACAGAAACATTTCCCTAGGCTATTAAGGAGACTTAAGGAGAACAGAAAGCAATAAACAAATGACCGACGAGTGTCTCGCGTTCAGAGGTTGTCTTATCAGAAGGCGGACAAGCGACGTTGAAGTGAGCAAGATATCATCGCTCTCCCGACCTAATTCGATTCAGTGTAGTCAGCCAAGCTCACCCACCCTCCGTAGCACATCAAACTCACTCAATTATTACGTAATAGACAACCCACAGTGACAATCGCTAAATTGGTTTGTTAACACCTTCGCGTGATCGAAGCGATTGCTAGTCGTAGCTGTTCCATGGATGTAAACGATCTTACCGGCGCCTGCAGTAAGATTGCACGGCTGAGTGCCGTTTACGTAATAACCCAGATGCTAACATCGACTCCGGCCAACTCATGTTCTATTAAGGAAGTGTAACAAAGCTCTTATCGGGGCTTGAACGCAAACTATGTAACTGTAAATGACAATCAGCTAGGGAACTGTATAATTTAAATTCTAAAATATTTTTTAATATTAAAGTTTTGAAATGCTTAACTTGCTACAATAATATCAATACAGCTATAACTGATATAATGATTTCTTGGATTGTTTTTCCTTCCTGGATTCTGATAATGGAATTTTCGAAAGACACAGCTTATGTAATATATTCCTGCAAAAAATTTAGACGATTTTTAAACCAACAATCTACGATTTTGCAGTTAGAAATTGTACAACTTAATGCAAAAACTGGATTCATAAGAGACAGAGCGTCCCCATTGTAAGCCAAGTCGGGCGGGTGGAGAGCGCGAAGCGACCCAACTTCCGCACTCTAGCGCTCGCGTAATTAATTCAATGATCGTCCGCATAATGACTTGCATGTGGCTCTACACTCTTACGAATACCTCAAACTAACGCTCACTAATTTTCACAACGTTAATGAAGGAGAGATTCCGCGGCATTAATGTTTTTGTTCCAACAAATACTCGGAATGGGGAAAGAGAATTTTTGGTACTATCATCGTCGCTGCTATTTCCATCCCATTAAGCTTCACATTGATTAATTTATTCTTGTAGACTAGTATCAAAACTGATGTCCAAATATAAATTAATATCTGATCCCATAGATATCAAGATGTAAAGATCGTTACGTATATTGACACACTCGAAATGTGAATCCTATTGTTGTAGCGTTTGACGTACCCTTTAAGCCAAATCTATTTCAGTTATGAATATAAATCGTGGGTAGAAAGACTTATGGCCTGATGGTAAGAAGTCGCTGTCGCGCATGGATATCAGCAATGCCAGAAGCACCAAGCCTGGATAGTTGATTCATTCTCATATTTAATTTTAAAAGAAGATAGCCGTCGATGATGATGATGACAGATGATGATCAACGCCACAACTAGGAATACTTTCAAGTGTCGAAACTTAAAGCACAGTTCATATACCAGAGATTCAAGTAGCTTATCTCGAACTAGATATATTTTACATTAAATTTTAAAATATTCATTTGTAGCGAAAGCTTAGTAATACAGCTTTTACAATCTCCTCAGACATTCCTCACACTTAGATTAAAGTGATTCACGATCTATTTTAAATAATACAGGCCTGTTAAGGAAAAAAACTATCTTTTGCCTAAATGAACTGAAGCCTCAAAATTTAAATAACTTAGCTTATAAAATACGTCTAAGTTCCAATTGCGGTACCGTACTCGGCTTACAGTGCTTTGGAGCACTTAGAGAGCCATTTACAGAGATCGGTCCGACCTTACAAGGTAGATTGCACAACTTTAGAGATAACTTTCTGGAACTTGGAACATTTTGACGCTGCAATACTAGGATAAGGTAAACTGGCTGCCTAAATTAACTTAGAGTCTGTACTCAACTTAATAATTTCGTATATCTTCCTCAATACTTGTACGTTGAAGCTATTGATCAATGACCATTATTTAATGTCCAATAGTATGCTTTCCTTGAAAATACAGTGCAATTGTATTGAAAGTAGATTGTACATGTTTTTATGTCATAAAATTATATTAATATTGAAAGCCTTAATAACTATTATTCAATTACCAACTAATCTCGTTGCTTTTAAGCTCTTCAAGCACCGGCCGTCATCCTCGTCAAAAGTTTTTTTTATTTCTAGCTCTAGAAGAAGCACGCGAACACAACCCGCTGAGCTTCACGCCGGATCTTCTCAGCGAGTTGCGATTCCGATCCGGTGGTAGATTCTGCGAATCACTGCTCTTGCCAGGGCTGACGTTAGCAAATTCTCTTAGGTTGAGCCCCGTGAGCTTACCTGTCGGTCACAACTTCGCTCGAATAGCCTCTTAGGCTATCAGCGAAAAGGTAGAGTGAAAAAACAAAAAAGTTTGAATTTGTGACGCTATCTGCTATCGGAGGACAATGTTGGGTACATATGTGAAGAAAGTAAATACCGTTACCAGAATAAAATATATTTTCGTTAGTTATTTATTATTCGTTAGATAGTTATTAGTTTCCTGTTTCTTTTTACTATTATGTCATTATAATGTAAATCTAATAATTCCATGTTTATTAATGGTATATCTTGAAACAAATAACGCTCATGTTTATTTGATAAAGTTAAATATTTATACATTCAAACAATAAAACGATGGCTTTCATCTTTGCAAGTAAAAGCAATACTATAAACTCGATAAACACTTTGATGGTGATTAAAGTTTGTTAAAACCCAAATAGATATGCATAGAAAATGGATCCTCACGTACATTAAAGAAAACCTGACGACGCCTTAATGATCTCAATGGATATGTTGTTAAGTAATAATGTACAATTACTGTGAAAGCTTCGTATTAAGTCATTACTTCCCCATTCCAATCACGTGGATGTGCCCCAAGATAACGATGACAGATTTCCCTGAAGGTTTTTCTCTATGCAAATAATCTCTCGATTAAATTGTTGATACTTCGATGTTATTTATTTATGACCTTTTAGACAGACGGAAGTATGTTAAATTATATTATGTATTTTTACCCGTGATAAAAATGGACACACGACAATGTCCTAGTTTTCGCGGTCTGGTGTATATTTCGGAGTAATATTTCGGAATATTAACGAATGTTGACCCACTGCATTTTTGCAGCGTAATTAAAGATGAACCAATATACAGTATGGGTTTTTCTACTAAGATTTTTCTGCAAACTACGTTAGAAGAGATTACGCAAGAGTTTGGTTGTGCTCGAGGCGTTGCTGACGTCCACTGGTGACGGTAGCTTCATAAGCAATAAAAAATCCTTCATAATTTAAAAAGTATGGAATATCCGGATTTCATATTTTTTATATGAATACAATCAATCTAATCCCAAAGGATTTTGATACACATAACCACTATTTAGTTTGTGTAAAAATCAAAACGTCATTTACCTACGGTAAACTGCTAAACCAATTTATGAACTACTAAAAATGCACTACTAAAATATCCAACATCTACGGCAAAAAGTTGAGCTGAAAACCTAGTTGAATCTAAAATAGAAACATCAAAGTCTTCACACAATACTCCAGGAGGTATTGTATTGTTCAGAAAATTCGAAAAATTGCTCTCAGTTCAGCAGACTTTGCCTTTTTGCAATTTATAACGGTTCTCATCCCGATTGCATGAATACAAACAGCAGACAGCACTGCGTATGGTCGGCTTTTTATTTCCTTTGATTGAAATTTGAATTGTTTTTTTTTTTACAGTGGCCAGCGAATACTTTGGACTAATTTTAAGTCGAGGATACATTAATAAGCGAGTAGTAAACCGTGTTATTAAAGAAAATAATTTGCATTTGAAAACGTTGTTGTAATGTAATGATTTTTATGGATTTTTTTGACCGTAACTTGTTATTGAAGACAAGTAAATTTATTTAAAACCAGAATAATCTGATAACTGCTTGTGGGATACTGTGAACCTTATTGAAACTATTAGTCAGCCTATTTTGGATAACTAGAATTCAATAATGAAATGTGATCGCACAAAAAAGTTGGAGCTTAGTGGAACACTAAACATTGAGCTTGTTGACAACTTTATTTACGTAGGCTCCAACATGAACAATACCGGATCCAGCGAACCTGAAATACGACGGCGTATCGGAATGGCAAAGGGAGCCAAAATCCAGCTCGGTAAAATCTGAAAAGACATTACCCAGAAAACAAAGATAAAACTGGTGCTCACTCTGATCTTTTCCATTTTCCTGCCCGGAGCGGAGATCTAGACTCTTAAAGCGGCTGATCGCAAACGCGTCGATCTTTTGAGATGTGGTGCTGGAGAAGAATCCTCCGGATACCTTGGACAGCGAAGAGAAGCAATCTGTCTATCTTAGACCAACTGCAGATCAAGACAAGACTGTCCACACTCTGCTTTCGCCGCAGAGAAATCGAGAGCTTCGGTCGCATTGCTCGGAAAACACCGGATAGCTTAGAGAGACTATTCGTGACAGGGAAGATCGATGAAAAGAAACCGCGCGGGCGCAGTCCGATAAGGTGGTTCGACCAAATCCGCTTCACACTAGGGATCCCATTCCACGACGTCCTTCATGCCGCCAATGATCGGAGGCGCTGGCGGGACATTACAAGGAGTAAAATGATGTATAATGGTCACGACTCTCAGCAGTGAGGAAACGACGCGAGGAGGAGATAATTCAATAAAACCTCAAATCATTTACCCGTAAACATCGTCATTTCGCTTATACCATCATAAAAGTAAATATTACATAAGGGCTCCAAACTCTCATAACTATTGAAAAAGGCTAAAAGCAGCAAATATACTGTTAAAGTGTCTCATCTGCACTATGATGTTATTTCTAGGAACCCTCCTATTTATTACTAAATTTATTATTTATTACTTGAAAAGAACTTGAACTTTATACCCGTAATTTTGGTCGCGCCTTTGGCTTAATGGTAAGTGACCTTGATCACTCAGCCACGGATTTGTATCGCATTCCCAGTTAGATCCTTATTTAGGACATTTGGTATATAGTTTGGTATATAGAGTTTATGTGTTTAGACCAAATAGTCTTGTGTCGTTTGTATGTTTTTGGTACATATTATATGCATTTAGAATATAATCGGGAACGCTTATGATTATTTATGTATAGTATGTTTATTCCATTTTTTATACACTTCTATACTATAGTTTGCATATTTACTATAATTTAACTATTGATTAAGGCTTAAAGCTTACGTCATGATATGATAATTACACTTACGTTCTCGAATATTTTCTGAGCTGCACCTAACAGTAGGTAAATGCCTAATTACTTAATTCAAAAAAACAATAAAAGAAAATTAACGCTTCAATAATAAAATTTTGGTGCTTGTTGTATTTTAATGATATGGATTGGAACGCATCGAGAATAGTACGCCAATGGCGCCTGTTTAAGAGACTGTATCCATTGTCTGCGTCCCGCAAAGTTATCTTGTAAAAAGACAACATGGAGTTCATTAGTGGAGGCCATACATAATACAATTTGAATACCGGTGGTCTCCTTAATCGACCAGGTTTCTAGGGACATTAAGATAACAACTGTATTATCCTTCAAAACCGATCACCACCGGTAGTACAATGCATACAACACGTATTCGTATTCAAAATACGAATTCATAATCAATGAGTACCAATTACGTAGGAAAATAAGATAATTAGGTATTGCGAATTTATTATGTACAATAATGTAGCTATAAGTAATACAGTACATTTATAAATACGTTATACCCATAAAAACTTAAGATAATATTATGTTAACTGTTAAAACGCTTGTGTTAAAAATCTGGTAAAACTAACCGCCGACTACATTTTTTTTAGAAATACTATCTTTTTCATTTGTGATCTCCTAATTTTAAGTCTCCGATATTCACGCTGTGATTTCTATGGGCTACGCTAACCACAATAAATGGGCCGGAAGCTCCTCCGCTGTCCGGTCCGTCTTTCTAGAGCAATAAAAAACTACAATTATCAAACGAAGTCTTTAAGACCGTGCATTGAGTACTATTAAGACCTGTAGTTTACAGCTACTTTCCCACTTTACTCCAGCGATAAGACGAACACTAACAAGCGCTATTACCGCAACAACTTAGCCCGGAAATACAGAGGTCACGTACCCGCCGTGTCGTGGAACGTGCTATCTTCGCTACAACCAACGAGGACATTTAATCCAACATCCCCGAAAAAAAAAAACCTAAAAAAGGTATACGTTCAAGATTAATGAAATAAATAAATGAATAGTTTTTTTTTTTTACAGAAGTTTAAAAAAAATAATTATTTATTATTGTCATGGCAACGACATCGGTAAAATAACGTCATTGGAAACACGCAAGCTGCAAAGAAGCGCGTGGGCGAACCCAGGCCGGCCGGTGTACTCGATAGCTTATAGTCCGTGATTAACTGTGAATTGCACACGAAACCTTAAAACATGAACGTCACAATTATTGATACGGTATTTATTTTTTTGTAATTCCATTTAACATACTTAACTGATTGCCAATCGACGGGTGGTCGGCGGGTGAATAAAATATATAATAATCTTAATATATATAAATTACGTGTCATGTTGTTTGTCCGCGATGGACACCTACACTACTGAACCGATTTTAACTTTCTTTGTTTTTAATTTGTGGTTTGTTCCAATTTAGGCCATAGGATGGTTTTTATTTCAATTAATGGTCGGAATATTTATTAATTAACAATAAAATGATTTCCTAAGTTGATTATTGTTATTAATTGTAAGTTTCATAAGTGTAAAACAGATGGCGCCCTAAATCAGTTTTTACAGACAATTGTAATACTGTCTTAATATTACTTCTTAATATCTCATGTGTTAAAGATACCAACGTTTCACATAAGCTACAATGTAATGGCATAAACACCACCTGTTGCTGAGGCTAAAGTATAAGTGAAATCCAATTGTTCTTACTTTGTTAATTTTTCGTATTAACATAGCCGGCCACGTGTTGTTTAGAAACAAAAACCTTAGCCACAGCAACGTGTGGCCGGGTCTGCTAGTATAAATCTATTATATATATAGGTACATATAAAAATGAATTGCTGTTCGTTAGTCTCGCTAAAACTCGAGAACGGCTGGACCGATTTGGCTAATTTTGGTCTTGAATTATTTGTGAAAGTCCAGAGAAGGTTTAAAAGGTAGATAAATATGAAAATGCTGGGAATTAAATAAAAATAACAATTTTGTTTTTCCTTTGATGTCTCCCCCATCGGACGGATTCCTTTAGTTTGTTTTAGGTTTATTTTATACAAAAGTTTAGGTCTTTTGTCTATCGATTGAGGCACTACGAAGTCTGCCGGGTCAGCTAGTATATAATAAAATATGTATAAAATTTTCAACTGTTGATGCTAAAACCAAATAAAATCTTTCTCTCTTCATCAATCATCTTTAATTACAAAGATAAATGTCGTGTATTAAGCGAAATGTCGCTTAAACCAAATAGCCTTTCACCCCTCGATATCAGGCCTACTGCTATAAATTACTACAATTCTAAAATATCCCTTTCACTACAGTCAACTAATACTATCACTAACCTACATTATTGCATATGTAAGGGCTCAAATTTGTTGATAAATATTGCTATTGTTGATAAATACATAAAGTGTTTTTCTTATATTCATAAATTTATTGAGAAATTCATCCCAAACAAGATGGAGATCGCATCGTGTTTTAGAGCAAGCCTCCACAAAACAAGCAACAATAAAACCTACGCTTATTGTAACAGCAACTAATCGCAACAACACCAAACAACTTGTTATCTAACTTACAAACTTGGACAATAATTAACCGCCACATTAATAGATATTCATTTTGTATTTAGACCTATTTATAACAATGGTATAGGTTTTTTCATTACTGCCCTTGTAGGCAGACGTTCATACAACTCACCTGATGACGAGTGGTTAGAGTCGCCCATGGACGACAGCAATGGTAGGGTCACAGCCAAGCCACTGCCTAGTCAAAACTACCAAAGGATTTATTTGTACACGTATTGTTATTATAGGAATACAATTTTTTATTTATTATTTATAATTAAAAAATTCAATCGTAATCTAACCTATTGAAAGAATATTGTAGCTTTGAGAAAAACCTCTAAGCCTTTTCACTCTATGTACTTTAAGTTCCTGTAATTTAAGAGACATACTGTAATACTAGTAATAAAACTTTTAAAAGAAATGTATATATAAATATAGAAATATTTTAATCGAAAATAATTTTGTTTTAGAAAGTAACTTTAGAAATTTGATCGGAGTATAGAAAATTTTATTCAAGTAAACATATACAATCACAGTACAACCCACATAAGTTTCATGTTAGTCCTGAACTTACCAACGTAGACTTTCTTTTATGTAGTTTAAAACTGCCCTATTTGCCACTTTCCGTAGAAACTTCGGGGATGATTTCCTGTAAATTTGTTGAGAGTTCGCAAGAATAAATATCTTCCTATTAATACGAGCTTACAGTGGTTTGACCTGTATAACTGTATTTATGTAACGGAGGCTTTTAAAGCTAATTTCTCCGATTTCAATTACTTACTTCAATTAAGTGGGATATTTAAACACGTATCAAGGACGTATTACAATACAGTAATTTTATTAACTTGTAATTTCTTGCTCTTAAAATAAAGAAAAAATTATATTATTTTTAAAATACACTGCCAATTATTTATTGCCCTTTTAGCGAATCTAGCGTTAATTTAAGTGAGTCGCGTTTCCGATCCGGTGGTAGATTCTGCGAAGCACGGCTCTTGCTAGGGTTCGTGTTAGCAACGTCAGGTTTGAGCCCCGTGAGCTCACCTACTCGCACGGTTACGCTTAAGTGGTCTCTCAAGACCATCATCTTAGGAAGGAACAAAAAAAAGTTAATTTATCGTATCATTTCATCACAACTCCTATGACTACTGGATTGAACTGTCTACTGTTGTTTCATGAAGTTATTTGGACATACACATATCGACGGTTGAAAGGCAAACATGACTAAGCGACAATGCGTGAACTTTACAGTAGACTAATTTAAAGTTGAATATTTTTTTTTTGCTTAGGTGGGTGGACGAGCTCACAGCCCACCCGGTGTTAAGTGGTTACTGAAGCCCATAGACATCTACAACGTAAATGCGCCACCCACCTTGAGATAATTTTTAAGGTCTCAGTATAGTTACAATGGCTGCCCCGCCCTTCAAGCCGAAACGCATTACTGCTTCACGGCAGAAATGGGTAGGGTGGTGGTACCTACCCGCGCAGACTCACAAGAGGCCCTGCCACCAGTTTTTTAAGTTAATTTAAAATATACCTGAAAAAAATTCTATTTTAACGAATCTAGCTGTAGGATTTAAATGATTATAATAGACCTTGAAATATATATTTTTTGCGCATGGAATATGGTTATTGTCTAACATTTATGTACAAAGCAGTTATTGTCGCTTAGTCACGTTTGCCTTTCAAGCGTCGATATGTACAATGAAAAGGCATATGTCACGTTGATTCTATACAGATTAGATCGCCCCTAAATACGTTGGAAGATGTGTACCATGGTGCGATTAACTAAAACGTCAGCTATACGTAACTCGAGCAACGAGGCGTTGTATCTCTCACCACTATCTACACACGTTTCGGCCTATTACGTGCTAACGACGCCGTGAAGGACTAGACGTCCCATAGAGCCTAAGATTAACTAACTTTTTGATAAGATTTATATGACCATAACAAATTATAATTTTTTGCTGTAGATGAAACAATCGAGCTCGCCAGTGCCGACTTGTAGTGTTGGCTAATGGTTTCCGGAGCCCATAGATATTACAAGAATAACTCTATCACCTATCTTGAAACACGTGGTGGCCCAAATGGTAAGACGTCCGGTGCATTCGTAATGAGTGATGCGATTATGTCAGCATTCGAATTCCGCAAGCAGGTACAAATTTTTCTAATGAAATAGGTAATTCACGAATGACTTGCATGATAAAGGAATATCATCGCTTTTTTTATTGCGTATTTGTGTGGTCGAGCTCGCGGCCCACCTGGTGTTAAGTGGTTATCGGAGCCCATAGACTTCTACAACGTAAATGCCGCCACCCACCTTGAGATACGAGTTCTAAGGTCTAAGTATAGTTACAACGGCTGCCCCACCCTTCAAACCGAAACGCATTAGTGCTTCACGGCAGAAATAGGCAGGGTAGTGGTACCTAACCTTGTGGACTCACAAGAGGTCCACCAGTAATTATTAATAATAATAAATTATAATTTTGTGGGTTTGATTTGATAGGTAGTGCCACCGCCCTGCCTATTTATATCATGAAGCAGTAATACGTTTCGGTTTAAAAGACGGGGTATCCGTTTTCCTGTAAAACTGGGACCAAGAACTTATGATTCAAGATAGGTCAACATCAAACGGGAGAGCAATTATTCGCGGCAGATGTGGACAGAATAGTATGCGTTATAAAATACACCCTACCACTAGTAAAGTTAAGTAATCTATAGTAATCTATACTAATAATATTATAAAGAGGAAAGATTTGTTTGTTTGTATTGAATAGGCTCCGAAACTACTGAACCGATTTGAAAAATTATTTCACTGTTGGGAAGCTACACTATTCCCGTGTGACATAGGCTATAATCTTTTTTGAAAAAATTAGGGATCCTTATTAAAACTCCAATAATGTAACCCAAGGTGTAAAAAAATACCTAAAATATTCTTTACATCGCGTGCGCGTTAAAACAAACAACGTCAAATATCGTTGAAATTTTTGTTAAAGATCCGAGCGGAGCCGGAGCGTGCCTCTTGTAGAAGATAAATATATTAACCAATATACGCAATAAAGACGTCACAATAACACGAAGGAAACTATTAATCGGATAACACAAATTCAGGTTGAAATGGAACGTCTAAATGGAAACATCAAATATTTTCCACTAGTAATTGACATAAAGTCAATCGCCGACCACCGCCTAAGTTTACTTTGCCCTACACAAACCAATTTATTTAACAAAGCAATATGTGCATAACTGTACTTGCTTATAAGGTTAGCTTGGATTAAAACTAGTCGAGTGAATGCATATACAGAGTGAGAAATTTACTAAGTACGCCTTCAATATCTGAACATTTTAAACAAATTTGAATTTGATGTGACTGTAATATGCATCCGAGCATCGGTATCGCTATGTCTGTTATATGTTTAAATACGAATATTTATGTGTACTATCGTGAAGCTTATGGATACTGTTAAGAAGTACAACTTGAAGTTAATAGATAAATTCGAACTTTATTAAATTCTTGTTAAGCCGCCGGTCTGACTATCACTGTTTGTATAAAAACATTAGTTTCTTAAAACTGTTGACAACATCAAACTTTGTACCACTCTAGGTTATCACATTGTCGCACTCGAGGCGTGCCCGCGTTGGGAGCACTCGCGGTGGGTTCTCATCGCGGCGCTGGGGAGAGACCTCTCCTTGCGGGCTGTCATCGCCTGCATGCTAGAGGACTAGAATTCTTGGGAGGCCATGACCAGGTTTTGCAACTTGGTCATGGCGTTCCGTGAGGCTGAGGAGCGCGAAAGGGAGTAGGATCCCTCTTCGGCTCCTCAGTGAAGAAGGTGGAGTGGGCGGCACGGGCGCGAAGCTCTGGTTCATCTCCCGTAGGGGCTGTCGGGAAAGGCGCCCGGTGCTCTGCTGTCGGTCCGGTGGTGAGGCGGCGCAAGGTGGCTCCTGTGCACCGCTCACAGTGTGTCACCCGAGACGACGTCCTGCGGGATCTTCTCGGGGATGGAATCCCGCCCTATTATCAGGACGGGTACCGGCGATGGCGAGCCGTCGGCGCGCACTGTGCGGTACCGTGGGTTTCGTGGAGTCGGAGTGGTGGGGCTCGATGGAGTTTAGTCAGTAGTCGGTTTTGCGGGGTATCTGTTGCGTGGCTGATGCCGTGCAGTGCCTCGCACGCCTTTCTCAAAGCGTAGTCTCCCAGCAGGAATTGGAAGAAGAGGAGGACCCCGGTCTTCTTATTCTCCCTGTTCTTCTCTGGAGGCGTCGGAGTCCGATATAACCCGGTCTCTTACCCCCCTCAACCGGGTATCCGTAAAAATGGATTCCCCAGCGTTAAAAAAAAAAAAGGTTATCACATTGTGAAGTTTCAACGACATCCAATCATCGCAGTAGTTTTTGCATAAAGGGACACACACGGTTATGGGTAGAAACCACTATCCTACCAAAATCTCTAGCGCAAATAACGCGTCGTGCTCAAGTACCAGATAGTCATTATCCAATACGAACGAGATAAATGATAATATGAATATGTCTAAATAAACAAAACCCGAATTATTAATTTAGCAAACACAGTACCTCTATCGGATTAATTTGTTTACTTTATGAAATTGACGAAGGTACGTGACGAACCTCAAATTACATACACGCTAAATAATTTCGTTGGATTAGAAAGAGACCGACGATCACTAAGTAATCAAATTAACGTTCAACAACAAACACTGGAAATAAACTCGAAGATTCACTTAAATAGAATTAAACAAGCGAGTCATCGTAACCGTGAGATTTCTCTACAAATTTTGATTTCACTAAAATCTGTTATGTTTACGCTCCGTGATGCACTATAGAAGACTTATGGTAGCGCTACTGTCAACAAGGCAGTGTACAGTGGGCCTAAACACAACGGACAACTTAAAAGAATCGGTAGTACCGCCCTGCCTGTTGTCACAATCATGCCTTTTAGGCAGTATCGGTATGTATTTGAAACTGAGATTTCCACTTCGCGTCTAACTACTCTATACTATCTATGCATATCTGACTATTTACACTAACGACTATTAGAGCGACGTGAATTAGATTCCTACTTTGTATGCTATTAGTAGTAATACTACAGAAGATCCAAATATCATTAAAGCCAAATATCTGATTAACAGATCAACTAAATGTAATTCCAAACAATTTGTGTTGTATATTCATTATTATTAAATTGGTAATTATCAAATTAAATCGTTACGTAGTTTTTCTTCAATACCCTCCGACTGGAATAAAACGTGCTCACAACTCAATTTATTTTGAACTAGCGACCCACCCTCGCTTCGCTTCGGAAACTGTAATTTATTATTGATTTCTCCACTATTCAATGGATGTTATTATACATATAAACCTTCCTCTCCCATCACTCTATCTATTGAAAAAAACTGCATCAAAATCAGTTGCATAGTTTTAAAGATTGAAGCATACATAGGGATATGGGGACAGAGAAAGCGACTTTGTTTTATACTATGTAGTGATAGTAATTATTAATTTATTTTCGTGTTTTCCTGTGCTATGATATTTTACCAGTAGAGAAATACTTATTACATTTCAGTGATTTATCACTACTGTATAAGTGTGCAATAATTGCTGGTGTCACTAGAGATACTAAAGACGTTAAAACGTATTTTCACATGTCCCACTACATTTGTGAACGAAACCACAGTGCGTCGACGACATAGTAAACAAAAGTTGGCGAAAGCCTCCGGGCTTGCCTTCAACTTGTTTATTTACTAAGCGAATACTTTAAGCTAAACGAGCCAGTTTGTCGTAGTGACGGATACATTTAGTTAAATGCAAGCGCATTATTTATTTAAAGTTAAACACAACGCTTAATTAAAGTACCTACCCAAAGCTTTAGTTTAAAAAGGGCCAAACTATTAATATGCAGAAATAACAAAATTTTAGTAAATTGAGGAACGTAACTAATTTTAAACTTAAAATAAACGCAGACTAAATATTAAAATGAAATACTGATTATCATAAACTTTAAAAAGATTCTGAGAATCCGTAATTCAGGTTCAAACAGAATAAAAATACAAAACTAATAATCACATAGACTAATAATATAACTTTGTTATTCTCTGAATCTGTTTGTTACTTAATGGAATAACAAAAGTACGTGAGGAACTTCTAGCTTCTAACGCTGAGTCGTCGGAAAGCATTCGATTGAAATTAATTATTTTAGGTCCCAAAATCTTTGAGATGTCTTTTTACCAATTTTTATGAAATTTTCTTCAGTAGCAGTTCAGTAGTAGTAGTTCTTTACTAACAATTAAATAAATAAAAAACAGTAAAATGTTTTTCTGTTCGTTACAAAGGTTGGTGTGCCTAAAGTGTGCAAAATGTATTAGCAGCTTATTATTATTATTATAATAGCTTCCGTGAACATCAAAACGATACGACCGGGATCTAGTAGATATACTCAGATATTCACCCGGCAACCTGGTATCGAGCGACACAACTAGGCCGTTGTTCGTATAGTGAAGCACGCACCAATTTCTATAAATAGGTCATTACGCGCCTAATAAAATTTCATTAATGATTTCTATGCCGTGCAAAAAATATCGTATAACAAAAGCCGACCTCCGAAATTAATAATATCTATATTTTAATACGTGAAGCAAAACCTTTGCACCCCTTTTTACGAAAATTGCGTGGACGGAGGAGTGTGAAATTTCCCAGACCTATAGAGAATATAGAGAAGGACGGGAGAATGTTAATATTTTTTTTAATTATGCATAAAAAATGTATTAAATCAATAGATAAAAAACATTACACACAGTCCCGTGTATTTGACACACACACGCATGCATATTATTTGCTTATTGTTAAACTTTTCTTATTGCTGTCTGTCTGTCTGTAGATAAGTTGAGAATAGATTAAATATGTAAAGTTTGTCTTTATTAAAATTTGTCTAAAGTGTAGTCTTGGCGAAATCTGTGATTATAGAAGTATAATAAATAGTCTTTGACAATAGAATCGTTATAGTGTACGAACTTATAATTTCAGTTAATTATAGTCGAATTTCGATTACCG
The DNA here is from genome assembly GCF_030267445.1 of Bombyx mandarina. NCBI lineage: Eukaryota > Metazoa > Arthropoda > Insecta > Lepidoptera > Bombycidae > Bombyx > Bombyx mandarina. The sequence goes on along the minus strand of NC_143212.1, from coordinate 10,176,430 downwards.
GGAGACCACTAGTATATAAAATAAGGACACATCTTGCTTATTTCTGTCTAGAAATAATCACGTTCTTAGGAGATGCGGAGAAAGGCAGCGGTTTCTAATCTGTGGCGTCTAAAATTGTTCCATTAACCACTTAATACCAAGTTTGAATAATACTGTGATATAAAACTCTCACGGTTCACTCTTCGGACTATTTCACACCTCCTACATTATGCATTAAGCGTTTACCTTAAACATCAATTCCATAGAATTTCCGCCATATTCTAATGCGATAGCAATCTACATAGTAATATCGCGTTGGTCATATTTTTCTGATGTTTTTTTTTTTTTCAAAACTTCTTAATATTCGTTTCAATTACTTAAGAAATTAAAGTTGATTTTCTAAAGTCAAACTGTAGTTTTATCATTAAACTAATTACAAAATTAATATTCTAAAAACATTAAATAATTTAATCTCATGTTATTTGATTTATATTTTAGATATATCTCACCCGTCCTTGTGAAGACCATACCTGCAACAATAACGCATAAAAACAATTAGTAAATCAGCTGTATTACGTCACCTAAGCCGATAACAATAAATATCGGTGCCCCCACAGCATTGTTGGAAGTAAATCAAAGTGGGTGTTTGTTCTAATGTTAGGGCGCGCAGTCACGAACGGTGCGGGGCCGTGATTTCTTACAACTAAAACGGTGCAAGATAAAAGATTTCATTTTATTCGTGTCTTCGTATCGAAACTTTATTTTTGAAGAAACATAATGTTCTGGTGAAATTATGCGCATTAGGCCTGAAGTTTTAAAATGTGGTTACAGTAGGAATTGACACACACACATGAACACATCTCTCATTACACACAATGACACGGATTAAAAACGAATTTTTTTATGAAAGCAATGTGATAGAACGAAAAATTTAAAAAGCTTAAAAACCACATAACAACAACACGCTTAAATAGCAAACCGAACTAGCAATTAGCTTCATATTTTTGTTAATCTTGTACATGCTAGTCAGGATATTAGAGTGAAGCAAAGTTTTTAAGTTAATCGGATGTTTGGAGTCGATGAAAATAGCGTTTAAATATTCCGTTACATACACATATACCAAACTAATAAAAGCGTCCTAAAATGAATTGACATGTGGGCTTGAACCCTGCAAAACACCATTCCATTTCATTTTGAATCCACGAAATATGATTAAACTTATTAAAAAAGACAAGTTCATAGATAATACGCATAAACTAGGACAAGTTTTCTGCTTATTTTTCACCTTGTGGTACAGTCAGCAACAGAAGTGCAAAGATATCTTAAATCCTACAATCTGGCGAACACTTTAATCTAACTTAATAAAAATAAACTAGATGGCGTTAGTGGTTGTGTTAACTTTAACCGTGGTAAGTAATCCGGCATTAATCTGGTAGAAACATAATTCTAACCTGAATCATTAAAATATTGACACAATACATCCTACATATTTACTATTTTCGTGATAGTTGTGGCTATTTAAAAAAATAAAATAATAGTGATTTTATATTTCGAGTACTTTACAATTCATTATGAGTCAATGACAATATAAAATGTAAAGAAAAAGTTTTTAAGGTGTGACTCGGGAGTGTTGAATCCAAATTTTGTCATAGAAAATTATTTTATAATATATTTACGGTAGGCAGCGGCTTGGCTCTGCCACTGGCATTGCTAAGGTCCATGGGCGACGGTAACCATTCGCCTTCAGGTGGGCCCGTACACGGGAAATAAAAATATTAATACGTATAATTTCTACGGACAATTTTTTTTTTTTGATAATTGACAATATCAAAAGTAAAGTTGCCGTTCTCAAAGAAAGCTTTCGATTTTGTAAAATAACAGGGCACCAATTAGACAAATCCTGATGCATGTATTCTGTAACATCTCTAGACGATAGAAGACGCTAATTGTGAGTCCATACGATTTTTCAGCCCACTATAACATACCCAATGTATGCAGTGCAAAACTGAGGTATCATAAAAATTTCTAATATTCCTGTCGTATCCTTTGTATTAATTGCACTCAACCTTAGTCAGATATATAGAAAACGCGTTAACATTTTTATGAACAAAAATATTTCATGGTGATAATACAAAAATATATTTATAGATATGTAAAAATTTACTTACATGGAAGCTGTAATTCTAAAAATCAACATTCAACTTTTCGATCGCACAAAAAACCTGGGCTTTGACTCAACGTTTTTGAAGAACGTCAATATTCCTACTATAGTTGTGTTGTGTTGACAGTTGAAAACATTAATTATCCCACCTACACAGTTACGTAAGAGCATGTCTCTTAACTAATCATTAGACAACGATAAATAGAAAGCCATTCATTTCAAGCTAAGTACTATGCGTAAAATTCATTGCTTCTACGTTTCCGAAGACGAAAAGGATATAAATGTACCTCAACAAGTAAAATTTGAAAATAACAAGAATACTAAAAGCAAAGGTGGACGCTCAAATTCCCACGAAACCAAAGATCATAATTTGTCTTACATTTCATCCTATAATTATAATCGTTAAGGATTTTTTAACTTTCGAATGTTTTAAATTCATATCTATATATTAATACGTGAAGCAAAAACTTTGTATCCCTTTTTACGAAAATTGCGCGGACGAAGAAGTATGAAATTTTCCACACTTATAGAGAATATAGAGAAGAAGTGCACAATGCTAATATTTTTTTTAAATAATGCATAAAAGATACATTAAATCAATAAAGAAAACATTACACACACTACATACCATGTGTTTGACGCACACACGCATGCATACTATTTATTGTCAAACTTTTGTTCTTGACGTCTGTTGTCAAATTGAGATTAAATATTGTTTGTCTTTGTTAATATTTTTTATAGTGTGGTCTTGACGAAATTTGTGATTATAAAAGTATAAAATACAATCATAATAGTGTACAAACTTACAATTCCAATTAATTATAGTCGAATCTCGACTACTGCGGGAACTCTAGTATTTTTTTTATGCATACTACCATACTTTCGGAAATTTTTTTTTCATCAGATCTAACAATGACGTCATAGACGAATCATTGCAATTCCTTGTACAGTTTTCTGTACAACATAGAAAGTAGTCGTATATTGTGGAGGGATATTACCTCTCCTTATTTCTGCCGTTAATTTAAAATACTTTACGTTTGTTTCCTTTAAATTGAGCATTCGAGTTCATTAGTCGAAATGGGTCACGACAATCACGCCTATGTATATGTGAGCTGGAAAAGCAGTGATACATAAAGTCGGTTATGCTATGAACTTTGTTGGTCGTAAATACCAAAAAAGTATTTACGAAAAAGCTAATACGACTAATAAAAATTTATAGCAGTTACGAGTTTTTTTTTTTTTTCTTAGTTTGGTGGACGGGCTCACAGCCCATCTGGTGTTAAGTGGTTATTGAAGCCCATAGACATCCACAACGTAAATGCTCCACCCACCTTGACATATAAGTTCTAAGGTCTCAAGTATGGTTACAGCGGCTGCCCCACCCTTCAAACCGAATAGCATTACTGCTTCACAGCAGAAATAGACAGGGCAGTGGTACCTACCCGTGCGGACTCACAAGAGGTCCTACCACCAGTAAAAAGGTCTCTGTTAACACTATTTAACCTTTGAGTTAATTTTTTAGAGTTTACCACATAAATATGAAGAGCCTTAACAAAAACACAACGCAGAATTTGTTCATTTCCTAATTAGACAGTTCAATGAATTCATCTCATTCTCGACAGGATTAAAAAGCTATAATTAGAAATTGTTCAGTCAAGTAAAAAAGCATATACTTCATCATAATTTGTTCATTTTAATGTTGCGTAAATAGACGGTCTCACAGAAGGTTATTAATCGCTCTCTCTCTCTGATGCATTAAGAATCCGGAAATATGTGGGCAGACGACAATCGTCTTTTGAACAAAGCGACGGAATGTCGGCCGAATCCTACCTGAGCACATTACAACACTAAATATGTCTCTAAATAATCGTAGCACTCCTATCTATCTCGAAATATGGATCAAAATTGAATAACCGAGAAACAATGGATGTAAATTTCTTAAATGATTTTAGACGAAAAAAGACGTTCTTTTCTATTGTCAAGGATATAACTCGCTAATGTTAATAAAACAGGTGTAGTGTTTCTGTTTTTTATATCGCTGTGTGCGGTGGTTCATTCAGATATTTTGGTAATTAAACGAGCCAAGTAGCAGCGTCATGACTTTAAATAATATGCAAGCTTTCTCTCGATTTACGCAAACAATATCAAAGAATAAATGTACTGTGGGTTGAGAAAGTGCATGGAAAGTATGGTAAAATTTTAATGTCGAAATGAACCTATGTATAATTATCGCCATCTGTTCTTAATGTGCTTGTACTAATTTGCCAAAGTATTATGTTGTGTAAATAATATGATTAATATTATTTAGCTATATTTTTTTTACTATTTAGAATCGGTATTTCGGTAAAAACACAAACAGATGTATGCCGAGTTGCTACATACTATGCTTGAAGCTGATAAAACCACCAAGGTCGTCCAGTTTATTTTTATACACTTGGATTTCATTGATACAGGATATTAGAACTTAAAATGTCCTTGCAATTCTGCTGCTGAGCGTACGTGAGTCTTTGTTTTCATTGTGGGTATGGCGCCTGTTATGTTCATATCGAGTGATAAGGGGTTCAAATCGAAAAGCACATTTTTTTAAGGGAAATTCTTTCCTACCTTCGAGGAACTAACTGGATTTAATAATAAAAAAATGGTTCGCAAAGATTTTGAATTTATACAATTAGGATCTTTATATCCCAGTCCGGATCTTTATATGTAGAACGAAATTGAGACTTCGACATCAATTCTCAAAATGAGTAGGAGTGATGTCTACGGACCTCAGTCAACAACTAACATCGTCTCCTTATGCAGATCAATGAGAGAAAAAACGTAAATACTGACCTAACCAAAGACAGAGTAGAGCATCTTGTGAGCCTCATCTTGTGAGCCTTTAGGCCTTATGTCTTGAGACGGGTGACAGCATTTACGTTGTTCATCTAAGGATGAAGATGATGAAGGATGATGATGACCCGTTTATATTACAACAACATAAATGCTGTGTATACTTCTATATCTATACTAATATTATAAAGAGGAAAGATTTGTTTGTTTGTTTGTATTGAATAGGCTCCGAAACTACTGAACCGATTTTAAAAATTCTTTCACTGTTTGGAAGCTACACTATTCACGAGTAACATAGGCTATCATATTTTTTGAAAAAAATTAGGGATCCTTCATAACCCAGGGTGTAAAAAGAATACCTAAAATATTATTTACATCGCGTGCTCTGCGAAAACTATTGATGATAGAATAAAATAATGTACTACGACTTTGTAGAACACATTATTACATATTTACAAAGAATGTCGCGACAGCATATGTCTTGCTATTAAAGTTATGCCGCAATAAGTGTTCTTTTAATTAAAAAAATAAAACAACGTCGTTGAAATTTTTGTTAAATACCCGAGCGGAGCCGGAGCGGGCCGCTCGTTGTAATATAAACGGGTAGACCGTGAGGCTGTCTAACCATCTTAGAAACAAAAGGAGCAGATAGTAGATGTACATAGACATTTCAATTCAAATAGAAGTTTTCTTTAAGCGAGTGACGCCAGCATCGGATCACTTTTATGGCACACCCACCCTGTGCTGTAACGCTTTACGACCACCGCATCCCTTTCTGCCATCTTGTTTGGAAGTAAAGCGCTTCAAAGAATACTTACATCATAATGGAAGCCGCTTAATATTCTATAACATTTTAAACATATCTTGTTTTTTGGTTATTTGAAAACATTCTATAAAATTTCCGATATCTAGCTGTGATAATTGTATACATTTATTTACGAGTTGAATTTGTTTGAAGTTTTAACGTAGGCGGCGACATGATTCTACTAGTGCCACGGGCGATGTCAGCTTTTCATCACGTGGGCGATAAGCTTGTTTGCAACATTAGACAAATAAAAATCTAAATCGCGCTTAGTTCTGTTTACTGATAGCGACTTTCCAGGTTTTATTTTCATATGATTTATCGCTCTGCTGCTAACAATAATTCCAATAACTCATGCAAATCTGATTTTTTTATCTACAACGTCTCATTAATACATTCGAGAGAAATATATATAAGTTTACCCATTCATAATACTACGATATCATTATAATAACAGAGCTTTACAAAAGAAGTTATCGTTTTAAAATACTGTCCATTTTAAACGTAATTTGTGTATCTCTAGCAATAAATTACTAAATTCAAATTAATTTTATTTATGAATTTTTGAATTCTGCATTAAATTTCAACCATACGTCTATTAATTAGTGTTTTTTTTTCAATACGTTCGTATCTTTTTCATCAATCAGTACGGACAACATAAAAATACGAGTAATTATGGAATACCAGTTACGTCGCGGTAGCAATGCCGTATAAACCACTGACAACATTAATGACATGTAGGAAGTTAACGCTACAAACGATTAGTTATTGGTTTGACCACTTCAGTTTTTTTATTTTTTAATGCTTAGATGGGTAGACGAGCTCACAGCCCACCTGGTGTTAAATGGTTACTGGAGCCCATAGACATCTACGACGTGTGCAACCCACCCTGAGATATAAGTTCTAAGGTCTCAAGTATAGTTACAACGGCTGCCCCACCCTTTCAACCGAAACGCATTACTGCTTCACAGCAGAAATAGGCAGGGTGATGGTACCTACCCGTGCGGACTCACAAGACGTTCTACCACCAGTAAGTAAGTAGTCCACTTTATTGACCACATAGAAACTTTGATCTAAAAAATAAACTTCATGATCGCCCGAAAACTAAGGACAACAATGACGACCTCAATCTACCGCTGAGATAACAGCAGCTTTCAACGCTAGCATCAAAAAATATTGGTATTTTGTGTTAAATTGGCAAGCTAAAAAAAAGAAACTTGATATTATTATGTGGATGCCGCAAGAACAGAACGATCAACGCCGCTTTCATAAAGGCCGCGTCAAGACATACCTTGCGTTGCTTAACAGACCCAGAAACGAAGGGATTTTGAACCGATTTCTCACTTGCGTTGAAAAATTTATTCTTTTTGATAATCATAAGTGGTCATCATGTTGGTTAGACCCCGGTTCAGCGCCATGGTCACCATTTGGTAGTTTAGTACTGCTATAATTTACTGGTGGTAGGACCTCTTGTGAGTCCGCACGGGTAGGTACCACTGCCCTGTCTATTTCTGCTGTGAAGCAGTAATGCTATTCGGCTTGAAGGGCGGGGCAGCCGTTGTAACTATACTTGAGACCTTAGAACTTATATCTCAAGGTGGGTGGCGCATTTACATTGTAGATGTCTATGGGTTCCAAAAAAAAAACATGGCCACAACCTTACTAAGGATGTATATTATGACGAACAGAATACAATGATGGAAAAGCTCGACAACGCTCGACTTCATGCGGCACAACAAAAGGTACCTAAGCCACAAGAGCTAGACGGAAAGTTCTGCGCCATACACTGAACTCACCAGACCTTGAACCGACAGACTTTTAATTCTCCTAGTTTGGAAATATTCTTGGCAGGAAAAAAATACCCGAGAGGCAGTTGTTGGCTCCGGTACACTTGACTCCTTCAAGAAGGACATTGAAAAGCTACCACTACGCTAGCAGAGATACATCGACACTAAAGGTGCAATTTTGATTGATAGAAATAAAAAAATATTCACAAAAAAAAAAAATTTACCTACTTTTTGTATACTAAACGGGAATTTTGTAGGTGAATACTGTAATGAAATTAATACTATAGTAGCCAACTTATCACATGTTGTCTATACTATATCAAAACTAATCCCCAAGAAGTAAAAAGTACTAAAGAACAAATTTATAAATTTTCAAACCCATCGATGGGCACATTAAAAAAAGCGCTCTAATGAATATAAAGACAAACAACCTGATTAATATTTGTTTTAAAAAATACATAATGAATTTAGAAAATATTAATGTGCTCTCAAAAGCACTTAACAATAATGTTTTATCTAATTTCCTTGATAAATAATAGCATGTTTTCGAACCAGTTAGGTGAATTCAAATAACTCACCACAAATCCGTTTAAAGGTAACACAAAACATCGTAAAACAACAAAAAAAAACATGCTCTAGAAGAAGATCGTAAAACAAGGATCGCTTATTGAAGTTTTCATTTGATTATCACCCGAGGCTGTTGCGGGAACCTATCTGCTACACTTTTGACACGTGTTCCGACCGCATTGCGAGTCGTAAACTTCGTTATTAGACCCGTAAAGCCTTTGTTAAGAATTTCTCACTGCCTTATAATATCTCGTAACGAATAAAATTAATTTCGCCAGATGTAGGTACCTTCTATATATATCCTGAAGTTCTTTTGTTATGAAAATATTAGTCTTAGTTAATGAAGGCTCTATCACCCTACGGGCCTATTCTCGATGTATTCCATTGTTTTGTTATTTAAGCTCCGCTAAAACAATAATGAGGCAAATTTGAAGTTTAGGTATTTTAGTTTCTAGCTTCTTTTATTTGTGAAGGTTATATCCAGACAAAATTAACATTTGGTATCACAATATGAAACAATTTAATTTAAAAATCCAATTCCTGTTTTCAATTATTCTTTCGTTAAGTGATATATTTACAAAGTAAACGAAGTATGGCACTAAAAGTGATGACTTATAAATTGTTTACGTCATATAATATTGTAACAACACAATAAAAATTCTTGACCGCTATTTGTTTGATAACACTCAGATAATGTTAGTTATGTGAGAACTTTCCGAAATACACTTTGTTACCTGAAAGAGGTTCCATAAAACTGAATTATAGCTATAACCTTAACTCTGTCTAGAGGATTGTCGTAAAGTACCATCTCGGCCGTTCACAGGACACGTGGAGTCAACTGTTGTTAAATTTTATGGAAACTCGCCCAGATACAATGGAAATATGCAAATCAAATAACCTTTACATAGGAGAAGTTTTTAAAATTAGTCGACTTATAAAATATTATTAAAGATCAAAATACCGTATACCGTTTATGTAGTATACTTTGAAGCTAAGCATGATACACAAAACGTATGCTATCCTTGAATTGAAATTCGTGTTGTTTACATTACAGAATACTCAATGCTGCTAAAAGTAAACAAATCGCACACCCCAGAGTCCCGTTTATGCATACTGTAAATTTTACAGCATTGTTGCACTGTTAGAGAAATAAAAGGATCAAAGTTGTTGCGTATTATTCAATACATGAATATTTTATGTTAAAAATTTAAATCGAAAGTTGAAGTTTATCGCTGAGAGGTTTAGCCATATGTTTTGCTTAGCATTCATGTATTATCGACCGTGTCTTAATATTTAAATATGTGCTTTAGAATTAACGGTTACAATTTTATTTTTAATTAGATAGATTATTGCTTTGTTATGGCGAATATTTTGTATTCATATGTTATCACTATTCATTAAACGGTCACGGTTTTTCGAGACCATTGAAATCTGGTAGAAGGGCATTTAATGAGCGCTTACAAATAGGTGTTACCATCCTGCCACCACCTCTTATTGCCACTATGTATTACATTAGATAGAATCTAGCTCAAGACTAATCTTCAATCAAGTTTATTTTATACAAAAAAATTATGATTTGCAAGTAAATAGAAATCGGCAAATCTTAAGACTAAACAAATAAAATCCTACGTTACAATATTTTTATTAATGCTGTATCAATACTTCCAATGGTGTGGTAGGAAATTTTCGAGTTATTGTCACGTCGCATTGACACGGCTCCGTCTTCGAAAACAATGCGTCAGCAAAAAATGTTCCATTCTCATGACACGTTCTCTAAGGAGCTTATCTCCGACTCACTGATCTACCTCAATGCATACAAAAACAATATACGAAGGCGTCCACAGAATTCCAAATCATTTATCTATCTGCTTACCTACTGGTGCTTGTAACGTAATATTTCCCGATTCAACGTCATATTGACATACACTTTTTAAAGTACTAGGTGTCCATTTCGGTCATTGTTATTGCTAAAGAAACAGAGGCTCTACTTGACTGCTTTTGGACATCAACCAGATTAGGAGCCCCAGATGAAGCACTGTTTACCGTAAAATATTTTTTGAAACTAAACTTCCTTTTGCAAAGAGACATGAGACCTTGTAAAAATTGCAAAGCCTTCATGCTGACACAAGAGGCACAAATCTTGACTTTACTATCTTTTTTACATTTACATGACATATTTTTTTCTAGATTCAGTGGTCAGTGTGTCATTTCACCCATAAGTCTCTTGTAACTGTTATTTTTTCTATTCATTGCCAACCCAGATTGCGTCGCATATTTTTCTTTTGTTATCATTTCATATTTTAAATCAGCTCTTTTTCTCTCTATTATGATGTATGTAACTTCTTACTTTTATCTCCTATTCAACGCCCCTTGAATTATTTAATTTTCAATACAACGTTTTCAATCTCAGTTGCAAATCTTATTTCATCGGTCCTGTTTCATTTTTTTTAAGACCATTATTGTCCATTAACAACAATTTCACTGTCTTTAACAACAAATTTAATCGTTACCAAAAATCGTGCGACATTTATTTTAACTATTTGGGTTTCGTAGAATAATTCCAAAACATTCACCACCGGGAAACATATCAATCAGTATTACGAGTTCAAAGACGCCGTGTTTTCTAACAACCAATAAAATTAGGCCTTCAATAAAATACTAATAGGTTTTTTCCTTGTTTAATGACCTCAACTAATCAATTATTGTAAAATATAACAATGGATGCCGGATTTCGGTCAATGTGGGCGTTTACGACAGATATTAGCCTACGTTTATTTCCGAACGTGGATTTAAGAAGATCTCTGAGAACCCCACAATAATCTGTAATCTAGCGCCGGTAGATTTCTTATTTTCTAATGTTTGAGAATCTTTGCAGAACTACGGTTTCGTATATTCGATTTCGTATATTTTTTATTCGTTTGTTAATTTTGGTTATTATTGAGATTACAAAAGATTTCATGTAGAAAACCTCTTTCTGATTCCCCTTCATTGATCAATTACTTTCCGATTTATATCTATTGGACTTAACAAAAAAGTATTTTAACATAAATAATTATTGATAAATAATAACTGCGTATTTAATTCATTACACATAAAATGTTATGCTAACATATAAAGCAAATGATATCCGTACGTAAACTGCACAAAAAAATTCAAACTTTGAATCAATATATGCAACTCGTGAAATAAAGTCTACCCTAATTTAAGGCAATAATGGTAACACGAGATTTATTCGAAATAGTATTCACATGGTAAATCCAATTAATTTATTAAACTAAACCTACTACAATCTATGGTTGCATAACTGGTTTTCACAAAAAGCGTTAAGTTTGCAATGGCGCGGCCGTGCGGCGCCCGCGGCCTCTCTCGGCGCCATGAGTTTTCTCTACGCCCACGCTTCATGGCTTATCTGCTACGTTCTCACATAGAAATTTACACGTGCTTACGAGTAGCGGTGGCCTATAATAACGCAGTCGTCGCGTTTTATCTGCCAGCATGGCAGCCGGCCTCATACCGCGCCAGATATGCCGCACCGGCCGTGTGTGAACAGCCGACTACACTCGCGGGACGTGGGCGACCGTCCGCAACCGTCGCATTTTTATAACCTTTTTATTCCATTGTCACTCCGCCGGAGCGGCGCGTCCGAGGGAAAAATAAATTTTATTCTTTATCTAAATGTCAAATCGTTCGGTTTCGATCGAATCAGTTTCCAAATAGTTTTAATAAATCTCCTTTTACGGCGACCGGAGCGGGCGGCGGTTGATATGGGAACGCATTACGGATACACGCGGCGAGTTATCGTGTTATATTCTGTTATGACCGCTGTGTTTGTTCGCGGCAACAATAGATTTAATTGAAAGAGTGTCAATAAATTTGTCGGAGGCTAGGGCGCGATCCTTCGGCGTCGTCGGTGGTCTCGATAAACTTGATAGTCCTGGGGCGATGTGACATCTCGGTAGGTCACTTGTTCCGGGGCAGAAATGTTTTTATCTATAACAGCTCTTGTTTTTATTTTAACATTTTAATATATTCCGATGGATTCAACTTTAGAATAGACGCCCTCGGAATCATCTACTTCTTCTGTGATTTTAACTTATTTTACAAAAACGTTAAACTAACAAAATAATCTTAAGAAACAAAAGGATTGGTTTTATTACGCCTACCATATCATTCGACTAACAATTATACAACACAACCGTATAGCACATTCTTTTTATTAGCCTCCAATTAGTGTAGACCGGCACCCTCATGAGGCGTGAATAAGACAGACGGGCATCTCCTCAATTAGAGCTTAATGACATCGGAGCGGCCTTAAAACAAAAGCGAAGGATACCCCGAGATTGATCGAATAATAAGATACTCGTTTTCCACGTCCACTTAAAAGCACAATTGTACAATTTTTGATTCTGTTTTCTCACGGTAGACACGACAGACCTACGCCCACAGTCCGTTTCTACGAATACATTTTAGACCAAGGAGTGGAACTTTGTGTTCATAATTTAGTTTAACATAGAACTCTGAAGAATAAAACACAAATAGGATGTGCCCTTTCAATTAAAACGCATAGCGCTATTATCTACTTTTTTTTAAAGTTCAAATACCATGATTTCTACTATTACTTTGATAAAGTTACTCAATTCAATTATAATAAATCAAAATACATAGATATTAAAGAATCATGGTAACATTAGTATATCCAGCTAAAAGCCACATCTGAAACTACAGTATGACATCTTAACAATTTTGAATTACTACTTGGTGATTATACTTGACAGTAGAAGAATATTTCCAATTTTTTTACGATGTCTATCTGCTACTACTTTGTATGGCCACCAAAACAAGGAGCTGTTACCATGGCAAAGAAATTGTGTTCCCGTGAAGGGCAGCACACCTGTTGCTCCAAAACAATTAAGAATTCAACATCAACAATGTCATTCAGTCTGTGGTGTCTATAGGCTTCGATCCAGTCAAGATCAAGTGGGCTGTAAATTTTATCTACTAAAAAAAAACTCAGGACCCAATTGATTTTGCATGTTCGTGTAAAATCTACGTATTTACTCTGTTAATTCGTATACCGTATCCGAAACTTAGTAGCTCTACGACTTTACAACAGCAGTCCACCTTTGGGTCCAGCAATTCACACCCGATTATCATCTTAAGATAAAGCGGCGGTACGTCACCTAGGAACGACATCAAATATGCACATACTACCAAATCTACCTACACATGTTTGTGCTTAGGAGACTATGGAAAGCACTTACCGTGAATGTTTACATAAAAATACTGAATACGGCACGTACCTACGCGGCGGCACGCTAACTCTCTTAACACATTGTATTATGTAAATTGTATTTTTCAGATGGCTATGTTTTCCTTTATTACAACTCTTACCTACACGACGGAATCGTATAGACCCGCTTAACATAAAGGAACCATAATATTGTTATAACTCCATATCTTTATGACAGAACTAGCGACCCGCCCTTGCTTCGCTTCGGAAACATTAAAACACACATGAAATAAAAAAATAAAATAAAAAAAGAATAAAAAAAAGTAGCCTATGTTCATCAGGGACAATGTCGGCTTCTAATGGAAAAAGAATTTTTCAAATCGGTCCAGTAGTTTCGGAGCCTATTCGAAACAAACAAACAAACAAATCTTTCCTCTTTATAATATTATTAAGTATTAAGTATATAGAAAAATAAATTACGTAACTTTTTTCACAAAATCATAATCATTTGTAATGGGTGCATTTTACTAGTTTAATATTTTTTTTGCTTAGATGGGTGGACGAGCTCACAGCCCACCTGGTGTTAAGTGTTTACTGTTGCCCATAGACATCTACAACGTAAATGCGCCACCCATCTTGAGATATCAGTTCTAAGGTCTCAGTATGGTCTAAGATTTAATAGCTGTCCTCTACTGTTTTCTGGTTGTGGATGCTTTTTCAAATGAGGTTTAAAATATTCGTTCTCATTGGACTGCAACTTGACTGTGCCCCTTGAATTACTAACGTCCATGAGCAATTATTTACCACTAGGTGATATAATATCTCGCCTGCAATCGAAAGTTATAGGAAGTAAAATTAATAATATCTCGTAACAGGTACTAAGACTTGTACTGTGTATAAATAAAAATATTTTTACCGTTTCATTCTTACGTTTTCCAATTTATTTCACAATTTGCACCTTGGAATCGCTACCAGTAATTTGAACTTTGAACTTTTTACTGGTGGTAGGACCTCTTGAGAGTCCGTACGGGTAGGTACCACCTCCTTGCTTATTTCTGCCGTGTAGCAGTAATGCATTTCAGTTTGAAGGGTGGTGCAGCCGTTGTAACTATACCTGAGACCTTAGAACTTATGTCTCAAGGTGGGTGGCGCATTTACGCTGTAGATGTCTATGGGCTCCAGTAACCCCTTAACACCAGGTGGGCTGTGAGCTCGTCCACCCATCTAAGCAATAAAAAAAAAAGGACTTCATTATTGAAGCGAAATTTATATTTAAATTTAGGTTCGCTCTCTTCTTGTAATCAATCACTCAAATGAGTATGATGTAAAATGATGTATTTATTAAAAACAATAAGTAAGGCTTAAGTATAAAATACAACTGAAGTTAATACTTGTATTGAATTCAAATTGCTTAACTACGATTAAAGACGTGAGTGCATTTCTTTGATGAAGATAAAGATGAGATGCTTGATCTTAACACTTTTGCCAAAAACTCTTATCCACAATTTGAATGGCAAAGCTGAATATTGATCAGAGTTTTAAATATAGAGTACTCTCTGTATATTAACTGAAACATATCCTTTTGAACAGTTTTTAAATTGATTAAAAATGAGCCATTAAATAAAAATTCTCCGTTCGCAGAAAACTGAACTACTTTCGTTAATAATTAATGATCGTATGTAATCAAAGTATTCTTTAAACATTTTTACGAACGATCAAAAGGTTCTGATTCAGCTAATTCATTTGTCTTGAAGTTTGTTAATCAATGTTAATTAATTGTTAATTAATGCTTAATTTATATACTTTGCATAATTCATATTTGATAGAATTATGTATAATGTGTTCTTCGTTTTTAATACACTTTTATTAGCTTCATACGTATGTTAGTTGAGATGACGGCTGATAGAAGAGAATGGAAGAGAAAAATTAGCTGTGCCGACCCCACCTAGTGGGATAAGGTGGTGAAAAAGAAGAAGTATGTTAGTATGTAACGGAATTTTTGATCATGATTGTGACCCCCTTCAAAACGTCGGATTAACTCGAAATTTGGCATACCTATTAAGGACCGATGACAATTCAATATTTTAAACAGTTTGATCCATTATCTTTACTAGGATAATCAGGATTAGATATATTTTGTTTTCCTGAGACCCGGAGTGTCTGCGTCAAGACCAAGAAGGCAAAACTACCAGGTGCGCCGATCACCTATTTCTCGAATAAGTTAACGACTGATTCAGATGACATTTTTGAAAAATGGAATAAAAAAATGGACAAAATTAAAATTCAACTAAAAAATGAAAAATAAATAATAGTTTAAAAAAACAAAAAAATATACTTTTATAGAAAATTCAACTAAAAAATAGAAAATAAATTTGAATTAAAAATAGTGTAAGAAAAAATAATTTTATTGTAAAAAAAATCTGTAACCATAGGAGAACAAGAAGCACAGACTACTTGCTAACTTACTGGGTAATCTCATTACTCAAAAGGGTGGGTATTTTGTATAAAAAATAAAACCCGGTGTAAAAAAAATATTCTTTTTTGTCTCTTGTTATAGTTTTGGTAACTTCCAAAGTACCAAGATTAAAAAAGGAAATATAAAGTAATTCGTGCATTCTTAAAATTACCTTTGATAATTGACTTTATCTTCCTTACAGTGTCAATATTAGACGGAACTGGATCCACGAGTAACTTCAGTGGATAAGAGAATTCTCTACTGAAGAACAATGCTGCTCCTCTTCGGACGACGCCGGCGCATCGTGGCTTCACTGACCTACTTTCGGCCAATATATACGCTCTGTTCGAAGAATTAAACGTTCTCGTTTCAAAATTTAAAATATCGCTCAAAAAATCCACGTCGCCTTTCAAAACTCTCCTGATATAAACTTTGAAAACACTGCCTTTTACTTTACCCCGTTTCCGTTTTTGCACACTTGAGATTTTCCCAGTGAAAATGTACTTAGATGAGACGACCAACTGTCGCAACGTATCATTGTGTCTCAAAACGGTATTGTCGTAAGGGCACCTCGGCGTGAAATTTCCGTTCGCTTTTATAATAGTGTTTCGCTTTCTGAACTTATCTCTTTTTGTGAGATCCGTGCACGTCGCAAAAATTAACACTAACACAACAATATAAATTTGCCGTTTCATTTTTATTATTTCACTGGCATTCGATTGCGCGGTCTTTCAAAAACGATGTACATAATTGAATACACCTAAGTTTTTTTTTCGCACGAGAACGTAAAATAGATCGGTGGGCTTATGAGATAGCATCGGGATAATCGCCAAGAGGTACAGATGCGCGCGCGCAGTCTGCCTCGCGACTCACGACTGGAGGATTTGTAGAACCCACTGCAACGTGCGACCTGTTGTATGCAAATCCTTAAGCTCACTACGGCATCTGTAAGCCGTCTACTATAAATATTTAAGCAGTACACAAACCTCCTGCGTTTTAAAAGCTCAATAAGCAAAAACTTGATAATAATATATTAAAGTTATCATGACAATCTCCTTATTAGCATTTAAATTTCAGCTTTCAAATTACTAAGCGCCGTTATAACTGCTTCATATGTAATAAGTTGAACCAAATGTTGAAAATAAAACTAATGTTCATAAAAAGCGACTAACATGAAAATTATATGCGGTAAAAATAATAAGGAAAACTAGATGTTATGTTTAGCAACGAGCCCTGAGTACTGTGTAAAGTCAAGCTTCAGCTACCTGCTTATTAAACAACTTTATATGAATGCGAACTGCTGTTTGTTTGCATGTAAATAGAAACGTGCTCATGTTATTGAAATATTAAAGTAAAGGTTCGAGTCGAAATGTTTTACTGAGTTCAATTTATTTTGGGATAATTTTTTTGTTACTTCTACACCGGTTTTTGTTACTTCTACACCATGAGTAAGTGGTTAAACTCACTCATGGAAGTCAGCAATGCCCGGGAAAAAACCAAACTGCCTATCGCTAAGGACTTATCTGAAGTCATTTCTCCGAACGCACTCCAAGGAACATAATATGGTACAAAACACAGGGAGAACCGTAGTCCCGGGCATGCAAGTATTTAGCAAAAAAAATAGGTACCTGCCGAAGAAGTCTGATGAAAACGCATCAATAGATAAGACTTCATCGGTTTTATTCATTAGTTCTCGAATGCTTCAATTAATAATGGTAATATTTAAAATATTATTCAGTAATCTTTTTTTTCTCTTCATAATAATGTTTTATTTCATAAGTAAATTCATAATATACATTCATTAAATTAACAGACACTAGAAGAAAAATCTATTACTTAAAAAGGACGTTTGCATTTTATTCTGAGTCAATTATAATGTTTGTAATTTATACGCAAGCTTCGGTTACCATTTTTCACTTTCTTTAAACTAGAAGACATAAAAAGTATCATGGAATATTAAGCAGCGCCGTTTTTTAAAAAATGAGTATGGTAAACTGCTTGTTAATAGGTGTTTAAAATGTCTATCATGATTTACGTGATGTTAATACGGTTTTTTTATTCTTCCATTCATCTTTGTAAGCTTGAAGGTAGATGTGCTCGATTGTGTGAAGACTGAGAAAATTGAAGAGATTATTATTATGTATCCAAATCCAATTCATCTGTAAGTCATTTGAATGTTTCTGGTGAATCACGAAAATTTAAGGTTAAAATATGTGTAATCAACATTGTTTGATTTTAGGTCATAAAGTCTATGGTAATAAGTATATATCTATTGTCTATATCTGTGATGTCTTAATTTTTCGTGAAAATTATAACTAGCCTATATAAAAACTCGTCCCCCAACAACATCAAATCTATATGCTCTACATTTAAAAGACTTTTTGCATACAAGCCTTGTTGCATCGTCGTAACTAAGAAGCTTTTACTCACGGACTTATAAAACTGACTGAGCTCTGAGTTAGCTTACATTGTTACTGGAGAACAATAATAATCCGATGTGAGCGTATCACCAACTTGTAGCGTACATTGAAATATTACACGTATGATTCTCTTTATTTAGAAATATTGTATTTTTTTTTTATTGCTTAGATGGGTCGACGAGCTCACAGCCCACCTGGTGTTAAGTGGTTACTGGAGCCCATAGACATCTACAATCTCTCAATCTACACCGAATGGCATTAAGCGAAATTTTCCTTCTTAAATCCTTAATCTTGTCATGGCTTCAATATATATATTTTTACTGGTAGGACCTCCTGTGAATCCGCACCACCCTGTCTATTTTTGCCGTGAAGCAGTAATGCGTTTCGGTTTGAAAGGTGAGGCAGCCGTTGTAACTATACTGAGACCTTAGAACTTACACCTCAAGGTGGGAGGCGCATTTATGGACTCCGGTAACCACTTAGCACCAGGTGGGCTGTGAGCTTGTCCACCCATCTAAGCAATAAAAAAAATATACATATCGACGCTTGAAAGGCAAACGTGACTAAGCGACAATGCGTGAACTTTACAGTAGACTTATTTAAAGTTGAATGAAATACCGGAAAAAAATCTATTTTAACGAATTTAGCTGTAGGATTGAAATGATTTTAATAGATGGTGGTAGGGTTCTGTGTACTGGTGGTAGGGTTCTGTGTACTGTTGGTAGGGTTCTGTGTAGAAGCCCGCCCGGGTTGGTACCACCGTCCTGTCTATTTCTGCCGCAAAACAGTAATACTGTGTTCCGGTCTGAAGGACAGGATAGCCGGTGTAACATACATAAGGCTGCCCATCCAGGCCAGGATAGGCAGCGCATCTGAGTCTCTGATGTAGTTTGGATGTCTATGGGCGACGGTTATCATTTCCCATCAGATGAGCCGTAAGCTCGTTTGCCTATCGAAAGCAATAAAAAAAAAAAAAACCTAGAACTATATATTTTTTGCGCATCGAATATGGTTATTGCATATCATTTATGTACAAATCAGTTATTGTCGTTTAGTCACGTTTGTCGTTTAAGCGTCGATATATATGTATAAATTGTATATTATGTAAAAATTATAAATTTACGCAATTACTGGCGATACGATATAATGTGAGCTCGCAAGTGTGGGTGGCACCAATCGGCCTATTTCTGCAATCCTACACTCCTGTTTTATTAGTAGAAGAACCGTTATACGATACAATTGTGAACCGTTAGCGTCAACCTTTATTTGGTATTTTTTCACCAAGCTTCAACTCAATACAAAAGATATGGTTATTTTCTGTGTTTCAGGAAAGCTGAACTTGAATATCGCTCATAATCATCTTCTCGCATTAAAACTGTATAATCTCAAAACTTACTTATATTACAGGAGAGTGTTTTAAAGGTTTAACATGTGATATTTTTAAAATTAATTATCTTTAAAACCTTTTTTTTACCAGTCACATTATCTGTCTTTTAAAGTAAGATAAAATTATATATTAATTTTGTTAATAGTAGTCAAAACATAGGTAAACTAAAAAAAAAAAAAACTAAACTACGCTCTTTTGACAGTATTTATGAGAACTGGTGATACCAAATAATTCCGCATATTAACTCAATTTCGAATATTTTTGGAAATTGTACACGTTTAATGCGAATAGGTCTGTCACTAGTATCCGAATTAAGCGATTATTGTAAATAATCAAAGATTACTTATTGTTTGATAATATTAGTTAGAATAAATACGTTTTGTAAGCACACAATAAAATAAATAACTTTTTTTTTGTCGATCGAAAAAAAATATTTGTTTCGTTAGTCCGCGTTAAGTCCGTAGCTGTTATATTTATGCAGTTATAAATATCAATTATTGTACGTAGGCAGTGGAGACAACTGTCAAGGCTCGGTGCATCGCATGCACGTGGCAACGCGTGGGCGGGCAAGTCATCTGACATGTTCGTGGAGAATGCGATAGCGTAGCCAGAAGGCGATTATTAATACAGATAGTTACGATTTACTCATAATTTTACTTGCATTATTTTTGTTTCATGATATTGGTAAGGTAAGGTAAGGTTTTGAAGTCGTCGTGGCCTAAAGGATAAGACGTCCGGTGCATTCGTGTTGAAGCGATGCACCGGTGCTCGAATCCCGCAGGCGGGTACCAATTTTTCTAATGAAATATGTACTCAACAAATGTTCACGATTGACTTCCACGGTGAAGGAATAACATCGTGTAATAAAAATCAAACCCGCAAAATTATAATTTGCGTAATTACTGGTGGTAGGACCTCTTGTGAGTCCGCGCGGATAGGTACCACCGCCCTGCTTATTTCTGCCGTGAAGCAGTAATGCGTTTCGGTTTGAAGGGTGGGGTAGCCGTTGTAACTATACTGAGATTTTAGAACTTGTATCTCAAGGTGGGTGGCGCGTCTACGTTGTAGATGTCTATGGGCTCCAGTAACCACTTAACATCAGGTGGGCTGTGAGCTCGTCCACCCATCTACGCAATAAAAAAAAAAAAAAAGGTAATTCCTTCTCATGTTGCTCTAAGTTTTGGCAAATTTTTTTTATGACCGGCCGCCTGCCTGTCGTCAACCTTCCTTGGGAATGCTTTTGTTGACCTTGGGCCGAGGTTTTATTGGCTTTGGTCTTTATTTGGCTCTTAGTCGCCTTCTACGACACCCATGAACTAAGTTTGGGTTGGGGGTATTCTTAGGCGCCCACCACACGCTACGTGAAAGACGATATGGGTAAGAGGGGAGTGAGCGAAGAAATGGTACATATATGATAGAAGAGTATGGAAGGAGAAAACATGTTGCGCCGACCCCAGGTAACTGGGAGAAGGGCAGGATAATGATGATGATGCTATTGGTAAGGCAATATTCACAGGCATCCAGAGGTCAGTCGCAGAAACAGTCATTCACTCTGATTTTAATAGATCCATTGCAAAAAAGGCGGGGTCATGGTCTGTGATCGCCAGTAATCACAAAGCTCCACGTGAGTCCCGACCTCGACAGCTTATCTAGAGAAACAAATATTTTGCCAAAAAATAAAAACACTTCCTTGAATTGAGCACGAATCGGGAGTTCTAGGTTAAGTTGAAATAAATACTAAAACAACCCAAAAAAATTCTAACATGATTGTTTTGAATAGACTGCACACGGAAAAGCCCTTTTTTTTATTGCTTTGATTTGGTGGACGAGCTCACACAGCCCACCTAGTGTTAAGTGGTTACTGGAGCCCATAGACATCTACAACGTAAATGCGCCACCCACCTTGAGATATAAGTTCTAAAGATCTCAGTATGGTTACAACGGCTCCCCCACCCTTCAAACCGAAACGCATCACTGCTTCACGGCAGAAATAGGCAAAGCTACATTAATTGCTCAACGTTACTAAATCATTTCACAAGCTTGATGTTCTTTACTGTCCTCGAAGTCACTCACAGGCCGCCTCATATGAGAGGGAGCGCCGTATCTTTGTCAATTACATCGGGCCTCACTTGCGTGTCTAAGGGTGTTCCCTCGATATACGCTCCCTCGTTTGGGGACTAATAAGGGAAATCCAACAAGAAGATCTATAAGCTGATCTATACGCTTGATGCGATACAGTATCTGACTGCCGAATGACTGTACTTCCCGACCTAGCCAGGTATGCCGAGGATACGATTTGGTGGCGACATCTAGGTGGATTCAAGATATTCCACTGAAAGAAAAATCTGGTGCTCGTGGCACCGACAGCTGCTGATTCGGTGTCTCGTGGGTACAGGGTGGCACGGGCGCCCCGCACAAACTTCAGCATGTCTGGATAATTCCTCATCCGAGGCTCGAAGACGGTTTGTTCGGCAACAGGTGACCTTTTTTTTATTGCTTAGATGGGTGGACGAGCCCACCTGGTGTTAAGTAACCACTTAACACCAGGTGGGCAGTAACCACTGGAGCCCATAGACATCTACAACGTAAATGCGCCACCCACCTTGAGATATAAGTTTTAAGATCTCAGTATAGTTACAACGGCTGCCTCACCCTTCAAACCGAAACGCATTACTGCTTCACGGCAGAAATAGGCAGGGCGGTGATGCCTACCCGCGCGGACTCACAAGAGGTCCTACCACCAATAATTATGCAAATTATAATTTTGCGGGTTTCATTTTTATTACACGATGTTATTCCTTCACCATGGAAGTCAATCGTGAACGTTTGTTGAGTACGTAATTCATTAAAAAAATTTGTACCCGCCTGGGGTTCGAGCACCGGTGCATCGCTCAACACGAATGCACCGGACGTCTTATCCCTTAGGCCACGACGACGACGACGACGACTGAAGTTGCTTCAACGTCATACCCTATCCACTCAGCCCAAAGCGGGTAGGCGATAAAATAAATGCATAGATCAGAAGAAAATACTAATATAAGGTCCTTAAACGTGCAACGTTACGTATTTTCTAAATGTGGAGTGAGAAACTTTGTAAATATGTGAGAGAGAGAGAGAGAGATAAAATTAATCGTTTTTATACAAAAATATAAAATTTAATCGTAAAAGTCATTTCAATTATTTCATTAAAACTTTTAAAATATGCTTTTTTTTTTTAACAAAATTACTTTTATTTTTATTTTTGGTTGACTAACTAGGTCACGATAAGTTCCCAGAACCCTATGGATCGCGGCTACAACTTAAAATCAGCCGCAACGAGAGCTTATTTATCTTCAGTAATAAATATTAACAGACTAGTGTTTAGTTCTATAGAAAAAAAACATCACGAAACATCGCCCAAAAAAACCACGTATTTGCTTCAACGATACACATAGAATTTCAGGAAAGATTACTTCGAATACATAATCGATTATTGTATAATAATGTTCAATTTATGTTTGTTTAGTAAATAAATAAATGAGCCAATCAATCCAGTAATCACATACGGATTAATAATTTGATTACTAAAAAGAATTTGAACGTACTACATTCCATCTTAATTAGTATTTCGTTGCAGAATCTCATCTCTATATTCCTATACAAGCGGCCCGCTCCGGCTCCGCTCGTGTCTTTAACAAAAATTTCAACGATATTTGACGTTGTTTTATTTTTTTAAATAAAAGTTCACTTATTGCGGCATAACTATAATACTTAGACATAAATGCTGTCGCGACACTTTTTGTAAATAATAATGTGTTCTACAAAGTCGTAGTACATTATTTTATTCTATAATCAATAGTTTTCGCAGGGCACGCGATGTCAAGAATATTTTAGGTAATTTTTTTACACTTTGGGTTACATTATTGAAGTTTTAGTAAGGATCCGTAATTTTTCTCAAAAAAAATTATAGCCTATGTCACTCGGGAAAAGTGTAGCTTTCAAACAGTGAAAGAATTTTTCAAAACAGTTCAATAGTTTCCGAGCCTATTCAATACAAACAAACAAACAACTCTTTCCTCTTTATAATATTGGTATAGATAAGTACTTTCATAGTTAGCAATGGGTATGGAACGCTTTCATGAAATATCTGCGGCGGACAGCGTCCCATAATTGCATTTTGTGGTCGTTTGCTCCACTTACCATCGAGCATAGATGATTGAACTGAACCCAAACATACTTAACTCAAAGAAACTTGGGCTTCTAAATCAAATGTCTTTAATTTTAGTTTTGTGTCTTAATATTTTTAACAACTAGCATCAAGCTATTTCTGCCGCGATTGCCGCCGTCCTGGCGTGATAAGAAGCGCTGTATACACTTATCAATCTTGACTATGTGAACTTGAACTTCACAGTTTTTCTAAGTAAATACGTACCTCACTTATACAGAAACGAGTTCTGTGATTGAGCAGTAGCATCGGCTAATTGTATCAAAACGCGCGATATTACTGATGACGACACACCACGTGACTACGCTGGGTAATACTGTTTCTTCTCTCTCGTGAAGCAGCCATACGATTTAATACGTAGGTGTTACTCTAAAACAACCTAGATTTTAAACTAACGTCTCATAGTCTGCGTCGTCACATCTATGGTCTCCGGTAAGACTTGGACATCGAGTGGAACTTGAAATAGCTACTAAGCAGATTAGTAGATAATATATATGACCGTTCACATTAATATAATAACCTTGTTTCAAATAAACACAGATCTAATCTCTTAAATGCACATGATTTGTAAATTATCTCTATAAAACGTTAAGTTTACGGTGAACTCGATGATGTCGCGCACGGAATCCCCGGAATGTAACGTGCTACAAAGCGATTAAATATTTTATAAACTTGTCCGAGTTTAAAACTGCCTTTAATTAAGTCCAGACGTTACCGCACCACATATTTGCAACACAAGTTCATTAGCCGAAAACAAGCGAAACTTTCGACAGGCCGCACGTTGTGTGAAACAGAAAAGATGTAATATTAATACTTAGGTCTTTGTAGCAGTTGGCGGTGACGCGTAGTTGTTATTCCCGCAAAAATGAAACGCCCACGCCCAACGGCGAGATTAAACAGAGCCGTGTCGCCTGCCACTGCCATTCGCTAAAGTATTGGACTACATTGAAAAGACACTTAAATAAAATATTACCTCCGCTGAGGCGAAACTAGAATAGCGATGGAGTCGCACTCGAGAGAATTTATAAAAGAAATATAAATAAGAATAAGCGCTATGTTCGAGTGCTGGGATTCGAATCATTTCAATCGTTTCAACGTTTATCGAATTCAGCTAACGAGACAGCTCTGACTGAGTGCGCTAAGTGTGGGTGTTCTAGAAAAAAATGTATCAAGGAAAAATGTGGAGTCACACAGAACAATAAGGGTAAAAAACACGAATTCTGTACATCTAGCTATCTATAGTTTCGCGTCAGCTCGATTCGTGGCTTTGTAACGACGACACACAAGTGAAATGTCCAACAAATTGTGTCCCACGACTGCAACGTGGCAGTACAATGCTCATTCGCTTCAATTGTTATTTTATGCAGACCCGGACGCAGTGAGACTCATTTGTGAAAGAAAAAAAACTGCTCTGAATAAATGAAAAACTTATAAAATTATTATTAAACTTAAACTTGGTAGGCAGCGGCTTGGCTCTGCCCCTGGCATTGCTGAAGTCCATGGGTGACGGTAACCACTCACCACCAGGAGGGCCGTATGCCCGTCTGCCTACAAAGGCAATAAAAAAAAATGCCTTATGATTTTCTCGTTAATATAGCACCAATGTATATATATATATACAGTGTTTTCGTTTGCTTTCGTCTGTCCAAAGTAACAGTATTGTTGAGTAGTCACACACGAGGGATCGGTGTACCCTACTTATCCCCTGTAATGTAATGAAGCAAGTAATTGCTTGGTGGGTCTGCCGTCATTTGCTTCATTAGCCCTTTGTTATTTCACATGCCGCTAGCCCATTATACCGTAATCTTGCATTAAATAGCTGGACACGTCCATGTTCTGCTTTGACTGAAATCCGAGGAAGTGTCTTTAGTCATAGGAGAGAAACGATCTACAAATCGCGTCCACTTGACTAAGTTTTACGGGTATTCGCTCTAAGGTATATAATAAATATTACTAACTAGCTGACCCGACAAACTTCGTAATGCCTCAATAAATAAAAGACCTATACTTTTGTTTAAAATAAACTTAAAACAAACAAAAGGAATCCGTCCGAAGGGGGACACATCAAAGGAAAAACAAAATTATTATTTTTATTTAATTCCAAGAATTTTTATATTTATCTACCTTTTAAACCTTCTCTGGACTTGTACAAATAATTCAAGACCAAAATTAGCCAAATCGGTCTAGCCGTTCTCGAGTTTTAGCGAGACTAACGAACAGCAATTCATTTTATATATCTATATAAATATGCTCTATAAGCACGTATTCACGTAAATCTACTTTATTGTAATTTTTTTTATCTGAAAGCGCTTAAAATATGATTTAGGGTTAACTAAAATTTACGTATCTTCGCTTTATTGAAAAGATTCTCTCTCTCTTTAAATCACATTTTTTTAATAACTTGCTAAGGTTAATAAAATTCCTCTCATTTTTTTTTTATCAAAATATCAAAACTCGAAACACTTAAAACGGGAGCGTTAAAAGCTAGAATTGCCGGGGACAGAATAACGACGTCATAAAATGCGAATTTTCTTTTAATTCTCAATTCCGTGTCGAGGAATAGGTACTTACAGCAAAACACGGCCGCACCATGAGTAATCGGTTTCCCAGCCGAATCTCTCGCGAAAACCCGTTAAAGTTTATTTAATGTGTTTACAGAAAATTAACGTCACACCTTTTGCACGGGTTCAATGTTAAACTAATTACGGTTCTATAAGTCCGACTCACTATTTTATACACACGAATGCACTTAGGGTGTTCAATTCAATTATGCTCAACACCTTAATTTTGATTTTCGTTTGTTTTTTCGTTCTTAAAGGAAAACTATATAAAATTGATAGCTGTAAACCAGATTGTACTGTAATTGGAGACTATTTTGGCATAATCGATGACAAATAAGGGGTGAGAAAGGCGGGCGGGGGCATAACGGGGACATGGGGTATGAAGGGCTCACACACAGACACGCATCAGATACTTATGTACACATGTGTTGTTATTACACATCTCCTCCTTCCTCTATTTATAATGTATTTCCGTCTAGCTTAGATGACTCAGAGATACCATAGTACCTATATTTATTTTAATTATAATAATGAACGTAACAATGCTCTTGTATAAGACTGTCATATACGTATTCCGTAATCCAATAATAATTTAATCCATTATTCGTTTCCATGGCAACCTCTATCCATAACAATACCGAATAACTACATAACAATTAAGCTGAATGCTTAATACAGTGCGTAGCTCTAATCGGTTTACAGTCAGATTTGCGTACACCTGAGCCCACTGATACAGTGACGTATAACAACAGAGATGCCTTGAGGCTCGGATCCTAGTCACTTGTTGGCTAGGTTCATTCGTATAGGTATACTAGGGAGATCTTCACAATAATAACTTATGTCCATTCAAACGACACGACCTAACAGCCAAGAGGAGTAAAGTTTTTCTTAGTCTCTTTTGTAGTCGTGCGTAAAGCAAAATGTTTACTCTGTTTTAAAGCAACACTAAAGATCGCGGAGACGTTTAGTTCACATAATTCGTTTCGTGTAAATAGTATTTTAAAAGTGAACGTGCGACATGGCAAGGCGTTTGTGTAATGACCGTGTTTTTTCTTGTAAATGTCAGGGGTGAGGGAAAAATCGAAAGAGCAATGCAAAATTGTGTTGACAGAAGGAGCGTGTGTAGGCGCATAGCGATACTGGAGCGTGTGATAGCCGGGTGGTCTGCACACAGTCCCACTCGTGAACGATCCTAGTGAATCCTTCGTATGAAGGTATAAGCGGCCGATTATTCACTAAAAGCCCACGGCGTGCTCGCTTCGGTAATTGGTCGCTTTGTTCCTTAGCACTCGCCTCTGTCGCGCTCTCTCTGAACTGTACGTCGCTCTTACGGATTATAATTCGCACAATAAACGGTGTACATCAGCTTTAAATTAATCTGACATTTGTGGTACGTACCTACCGTTTGAGTGGGGGATATAAGCGTCGCATAATTTTTGCGCCATTTTATTTTTGTTGTTTAATCTCACGTAAAGTTTTACTACCTACCCGCAAATAAAACGACACGCGCCAGACTGCCATGACATTTAGTTGTGCATAAAAGCACACCATCCGGTACAATGTTGACAAAAAATATGAAATATTACGCCATTGTTGTGTATACTTTTATCGGAGAGCTTTTTAGAATTCCATTTCAGGCGTGGGAAAATGTTTATCTGGACAACGTCTCTTGAGCGTCTCGTTTTTATTGCGTCGGTATTGCAATGGATTTTAGCTGATGCATAAATTCGATTACTTGGAATATTCACAAGCTTAGAGATCAGATGGCCTATCCAGTTCATTGACGTTAAGCGGTTAGAGGAACCGATAGACACCACAGTGCCGCCAATTGAATGCTAACCTGATGCTGCTAATGCCTAACCTGATACTTCAGGCCATAGTACCAATTGAAAAAAAAACAAATCTAAGGGTCACATACCGTACGACTTTGATAAGAACCGTTCTTGTCGATGCCGTCTGAGTGGTATGACATGACATGTGCATCTTAAAACTAACTTATAAAAGATTCCGACGCGGTAAACTTCGCATGATTGCCATATGTTTGAAAGGAATCTACTTACGAAGCCAAAAAAAGAATAACAAATTGAACTCATAATTCTATTACTATGGACGAACGAAAAAAGAAATATTAGATCAAGATAACAAAGGTCACATTTTCATATCTTGTCCTGCAACAATCCAGTCTGACTTTTAGCTAGCTCTCACTAATATGCAACTTGTACCGCGTTGTTATTACGCTCTTTAGTAGCAGGTTAATTAATTGCTACCCAGCATCGACAGTCAGTTTAATTATAAGTTTCGAACGGGATCATGTATCAGCAGATTCTCTGAAACGTCATAAATTAGAGATTTTCGGGACTACACTAGTCTAAGCTACAAGTGAATTTGTTACAAGCGAATTGCCAGTCGCCGTGCCGTGTAATTTAGTTTTTGACATCACGTTTTTTTTTTTATTGCTTAGATGGGTGGACGAGCTCACAGCCCACCTGGTGTTAAGTGGTTACCGGAGCCCATAGACATCCACAACGTAAATGCGCCACCCACCTTGAGATACAAGTTCTAAGGTCTCAAGTATAGTTACAACGGCTGCCCCACCCTTCAAACCGAAACGCATTACTGCTTCACGGCAGAAATAGGCAGGGTGGTGGTACCCACCCGCGCGGACTCACAAGAGGGCCTACCACCAGTAATTACGCAAATTATAATTTTGCGGGTTTCATTTCTATTACACGATGTTATTCCTTCACCGTGGAAGTCAATCGTGAACATTTGTTGAGTACGTATTTCATTAGAAAAATTGGTACCCGCCTGCGGGATTCGAACACCGGTGCATCGCTTCAACACGAATGCACCGGACGTCTTATCCTTTAGGCCACGACGACTACAATATCGTGAACTAATCACCCCATAAAGTACCTAACCTTAAAAACTTATAATAGCCTTATTTTCTCACGGAAAAGTGAATTGTTTTATTCACATAATACTTAAAGTATAGAACTTCCACATACACATGTATACTCGTAATATCATAAACGGTAAATAACTAAAAAGATTATTAGTCGGTTGACTGTAATTTCTGCCTTTAATAAACTCCGGCGGCGAAATAAAAGTGACGTTGATAGCACTAATAAAATATGTCGATTTCGAAATTTAAATTCACGATATACATTTTTATAAAACTCGGTTGCACTTAGTGCGTTCTCAGTGAGGGCTTGTTACGTTAAGCCCCGTGGCGTTTCTGACTTAACAAGAACCGTCAATTTTACACCTGTCACTATTAATTCGCACGCAATTATCGACCTTACAATAACAGTATACGGCTCTTAAAAACATTCCTTAATAACCTCTTTAAGTTGCAAAAATTACAGCCAGTCTTCTTCATTACGTCCGTGGGTATTTTTGTATTATAACCGCAGCATATATTTACGTGTACGAATTTGATGACACAATACTGACTTATCTTTTTCGAACCGGGATCTTTAATAACAAAACTAACGGTCGAACCAGCTAGCATGCTTGAGAAAGGAATATTGGGGCTGATAACGCTCCAGTCAGCTCTTGGTCTATCAGATCAGTAGCAATGTAAACCTAATAACTAAAATATGCAGGAATACATATTGTAAGTACGCATACTGCTTAAAGTGGAAATAGGCAAGCAAATTAAATGCACAGGACATTCGAAGACCAAAACTGATCACTGGAAAAGCTTATTAGGGAAAAAAATGGCTTAGGTATCCGTAATCTAAAATTAGTCGGGGCCGAATACGGCTTAGTATAATTTTTTTCTAATGAAAATGCACTTAACACTCATCTTCACGAAAGATGTTTACAGTTAAAGAGAAACACCGTATATGAAATCCGAAATTTTGGACGCGTTTGGATTCGTTGGATCGCGAAGTACTGTTGATGCTCTCAGTACCCGGCATTAGGTCCTTAAAAAGACTTATATAGCAACTGGTGGTTGGGTGCCTTCTTGAGCCTGTACGGAGCGGTAGCACAACTATGCCTACTTCTGCCGCGAAGCAGTAATGCGTTCCGATTTGAAGAGTGGAATAGCGAAGTGGAAGAGTGGAATAGAATTTATCACATGTCTTTCTTTCTTCCATCGAGATTTGCAAAGTACTCAGTGGTAAGCAGCAGCTTGGCTGTGCCCCTAGCATTGCTGGCGTCTATGGGCGATGCTAACCACTAACCATCAGGTGGACGCGTCTGCCTACAAGGGTAATAAAAACTAAAAATGATATACTATTCAGTTGATATATAGCTTCATGTCTCAAGCTGGGTGGTGGCATTCGCGTTGTGAGGTATAGGGGCTTGATAACTACTTAAAACCATACGGGCCGTCAACTCCAACCTGACTATGTAACGTAATATTATTATAAAATAAAAAAATGTGTGTGTGTGCAAGTCACACATAGTAAAAGTGAAACTTATAAAAAATAAGAATAATCGCAAGGGTCAACCACTCCGCATTGCAATGGAGCAGCCTCACCCTGGGGGAAACGCTTGCACGACCACGGTATCCCTACGTCAGGTAAGTATGATTTAGCGAAAGAAATACGAGAACCTTTATCAACTGTGTAACATCTCGTCACCGCGATTCAGGAATTGTTGAATTTACGTTCAGCGACATCTGTTTATAACAAACTAAATAGAAATAAAAGTATCTCAGGGCGCTCCGAGAGCCACGACAGCGTGCACTGAACTAGTTGGGGACGCGAGACCGTGTGGAGCGCTTCGTGATTTGTCGGCACCGCTCGGAACCGCTTCGGCAAGCCAATCGCGGCACACTTATTTTTTCGTTTCGTTTCATTTCGTTTCATCGAGTTTGAAATCACAACGATTCTAAAGAAGTTTCACTTCAAAAAGTTGGAGATTTGTTATTTTATGTTCAAATATTATTAAAAGCATAGAAAGAAAACAAAGTAAACATAACACACTTTTCGAATAAAAATTATACCGTTTTTAGTGTTTCCACGAATACACGTATGACGTCATTACGGCGACTTTTCGCGGTTCGGTAAGCTAGCGCCCGTTTGATATTTACTACGACTGTTGCTCTCAATGTTTATCAAATTATACAAATTACATTTGCGACCTTTACTCGTTACATTATTGACTATATACTACATAATAATATATACTTTTTATAGTATATAAAATGCATTCTCTTTCGTTTAAACTATGTTGTATATCGTCAAAGCAATATTTCAATTTACAACCAGCTGGTGGCCTTCAACGTCGGGCTTATTTATAACATCACCATAGTCGTTCACGAAGTACATACATTCACTATTGAGTGCTTTTCTCGTATTGAAGAAGCTCTGTGTTATGATTTTATTGATAGTAAAATATGGATTGTTGTAGATTCCCCGACGACGTATATAATTGGATACTTTAATGTAGCACGAAAGGTAAACACGTTCAATTTGCTTTGACTAATTTCAACGTTCGGCTTTTTAAAACTGTTAGTACTCTTATATATATACTAGCTGTACCCGTCCGCTTCGCTGGGCATTAAAATTAACATTATTATTTCTCACCCCCGCAAAGATTCTCATCATTAACGTCCTCGCAACGGGTGTATGGAGTCCAAACACTCATATAAATATTATCCTATCCATTAAGTACATGTATTTTCTACATGGATACCAAGTTTCAAGTCAATCGGATTTATAATTCAGTAGTTATAACGGAACATCCGTAAAAACCACTGTAGACTTCTATATTAGTATAGAATAGTCAAGTGTTCCAATTTCGAAGGGCAGGACGTTTCAATCCAATTAACCCTTTGATGCCATGTTCCAAGGTCGGTAGTCCCATTAACACACTGTCTTTAGATGACGTCATATCCTGTGGTCGAAAGCCGTTCTTTTCTCAACTTTAAAAATATTACCTAAGCATCCAAGTTCTACTTTGTTGTGTGGTTTCTAGGCGTTTAATATTGCTTCATAGTTCAATCTCTAAGTTCCTCTATTTGACTATTAAAAAGCAATTACAGCCACTTGAAAGGTCAAGCAAATATTGACGTCAAGATAACTTGGAGTTTCTATTTAACTTGACACAAATGGCGCCGCTTAAAGCGTATACACATGTAAATTGTAATGTTTCAATCATTTCATTATGAAGCATATTTACTTGAACAATTACATTTATGTATGTAAGTAGCGTCTTACGGATCCTCCCACGCTTCGTTTTTCAAGTTATGTGTACTGTATGTAGATCTAACAATGTATATTATGGATTATTAAAAGATATAAGTTGTTAAACTGAATATACTTGTTTGTAGAAATTGTAATAAATATTCATTCGGTTTCTAATTAATGGACTATCAAAACTAAGACTTAAAATTCTATTGAGTAACTACGATGTGAGCTTTCTAGTTTGAATTTGGCATTATTTTACTAAATGCCGCAGCGGGGAAACTGCATTTCATATCGATGTCACGATTTTTTGAAATCGCCTTTAAAGAAATATTTCAATTGAAAAAATATTGTGATCTAGATTTTGGCTAACGCACTATTCTTTTCTTAACTAATTGAGAATTAAGGCCTATTCTATGCTAGTATTTAAGCTGCTGCTTTTTTATGATATTGCGATTATTATGATAATATGTTTAGCTTACAAAAAAAGTAAAATTAACCTCTTGAACAATTCATGACTGCTAATTGATATATAGTTTTAATTAATTTTAGAAGTATTATTGTACTGACAAAAACATGAAAGATTTGAAGTTAAAATTGTACTCTTCGAATCATTATAAATTAATATATTTTGAAGTCGTCGTGGCCTAAAGTTCGAATCCCGCAGGCGAGTACCAATTTTCTAATGAAATACGTACTCAACAAATGTTCTCGATTGACTTCCACGGTGAAGGAATAACATCGTGTAATAAAAATCAAACATGCAAATTTTAATGCGTAATTACTGGTGGTAGAACCTCTTGTGAGTGCGCGGGTAGGTACCACCACCCCGCCTATTTCTGCCGTGAAGCAGTAATGCGTTTCGGTTTGAAGCGTGGGGCAGCCGTTGTAACTACATTTGAGACCTTAGAACTTATCTCAAGGTGGTGGCGCATTTACATTGTAGATGTCTACGGGCTCCAGTAACCACTTAACACCAGGTGGCCTGTGAGCTCGTCCACCCACATAAACAATAAAAAAAAATTTAAAAAACACAGAAAACTAGTTAATTGTATTAAAGTAATTGTGGCCTATTTAAGTACGAGTATATAAAGTCAATGCGTCAATAAAATTTGTATTCAACACAATTTAATGTAAACAGAACCGTCAATCAAAATACCAAACAATTAATCAGTAACGTACAGTGTTATAATTAATAGTTCAGGCCTAAAGTTCTGATTGGAACATATTTCATCTCCCGCACTTGTTACTCGCCCTGACTACAAACGGTATTAAACCCCAACACAAATTGTGGGTTCCCAGTAAACTTTATATTAAATACAATTATTATATTCATTTATCTAGAATTTACGAAACACCTTTTGGTTGGTACACTGAATTTTTTACTCTTGATTACATAGACTAGAATGTATTCGAAAGCCTGCTTACGGTAGGGTGTACCTACTAGTGTCACTGCCTTGCCTACTTCTGCCGCGAACCAATCATTTATTCTTATTAAAGGGGGCATTACAGTGAAACTTCGACGTCATGTATGGAGAGGAATGGCGATACTCGATGTTTATGAGTTTCCAATAGTCATTCAACAGCTGACAGGCCCTTAGTTCGATGACCCATCGATGCAATATCAGAAAAGTCGAAATTTTACATGATAAGCATGTATGAAATCGTTATAATGTTTTTTTAAACCATATGGCGTATTTGAAACGGCTATACCATGTTTATTCCCTCTTTTATACTAGCTAAGTCTCTTATGTGTTCTATAGATATATTTTGCAAATGCATATCCTAAATATGTTGTCAATCTTTATAATTATGTTTAGGACTCTCGAAATTTACGGAATTACTACATGGAATACTATTGTTAACATGAAATCCGAACGATATTAATTCATTTTATTCGTGGGCCCTCCGACTGGGGAAAATAAAACGATAGCGGATTACTTGACAAAATCTAAATTACGTCGTAGCAAATATTTCCTGTGAACATTTATGACGACAGCAAAACGACAGTTCGCACGTTTGTAAGATTGTAATCAGAAATTTTATCGGCACTCAAAATAATCTTGATTCGAACGATATTTTCGCCTCCAGGACAATGTTCACACATGAAACACTTATAATTATGTAAATTACACAAAATGTTCCTCGCGATGCCTCATTGTCAACGGAAACCTCTTATTACGACAGTACGAGGATTACAATCGGTTTCGAGTAATTGTTGTCAGTCGATGGCATACTTATTGCCCGTTTATACCAGTCGCTTAACTACTATTAAATGGTTATCGGAGCTCATGGATATCACATAACTGTTGCCCGACCCTTGAAGCGGAAACGCATGGTTACTTGGTGCTGAAGTGCGCACTAGCAACGGTAATTGTACAAATTTATATTTTTTTTTATTGCTTCGATAGGTGGATGAGCTCACAGCCCACCTGGTGTTAAGTGGTTACTGGAGCCCATAGACATCTACAACGTAAATGCGCCATCCACCTTGAGATATAAGTTCTAAGGTCTCGGTATGGTTACAACAGCTGCCCCACCTTTCAAACCGAAACGCATTGGTGGTGGTACCTACCCGTGCGGACTCACAAGAGGCCACCAGTAATATCTTATCTTATATTTAGTGGACTTGGCAAATAGCCCAACACTTCGACCCCTTGGATAAGTTGTATCACTCCTCTGTCCTTTACTACTCATCTCTAATCACCTCCCACATGAATCCTAAATAAAGTTTGGACATAACAGTCTATATTATTATTTATATCTTGATTGCTCATTGAGATCTTCATAATTATTTATAGCGTTGTTTGGTCCTTCGTGGAAACGTGCTTATTATATATATCATTTCTTCGACACTTGTAACATAAGTCGTTGAGTCGCTCAATTATTATTGTTGATAAATAAATTTCGCATAACCTCAATATGATTACGATAAAATACCGAAAGCGCAATTCATATCACTAAAACTTAACTCCGTTCACACTTAAAACTATGGCCAAATTTGTCGGTAGTTTTAAATAATGAATTGAAACGAATCTGGCGAAGCATGTTGCGGATAATAACATGTACTTTAGGTTAGGAATGTTGTGTTATTTTTTTATAATAAATTAAACCATCGAGTCCTTTAAATAAAATTTAATTGAGAATAGGGTGATAAAATCGAAACAGCTACTGAAGCGGTACGCAAAGGGAGGTCATTAAATTATTTCATTTAAACCACTGTAATTATGAATTCGTATGTGTTGTTTTTTTTAATTATTATTAACAACTATTAACAATAATGAAACAATATTTCTTGTGTCCTATTCACGCTTGCGAGCGACAAAGGATTGTCGTGTGCCATGGATTTTAAAACGAAAGAAACAATAACTCAGGGCTTTAAGTGACTTAAGAAAAAAGGTTCAAAGTTACATGGTCACTCGCTTCTCTTAATCCTTACAAATAGTTGTGTCGTCTGTGTCCACAAGCTCGGTCCTGGATTAATTTAATGAAACCGATATGTTATCTTTGTTTCCTTCGACTACGGAAACATTTAAACCAAAACCCACGTAAATCGTTTCAAATATTTTAGCCTTAAATCATATTCTTTGATATCGTTGTCAAAATATAATATACATAAGTTATAATGTTGCGTCCATTTCTTAGAGGTATCTTGAGGTGGCCAAGAAAATGAATAAATGCGTATACTTCTTCAAATACTAATTATATTATTTTAATTATTTTACAAATACTAGAGGTCCGCAGTAGTCGAAATTCGACTATAATTAATTCGAATTGTAAGTTTGTACACTATTATGATTGTATTTATACTTCTATAATCACAAATTTCGCCAACACTACACTATAAAAAATATTAACAAAGACAAACAATATTTAATCTATTCTCAATTTGACAACAGACGTCAAGAACAAAAGTTTGACAATAAATAGTATGCATGCATAGACCTATATAGTAGGGACACGACATATTGTTCTATACGTACAATTGCTTATATAAATAGCACCCATTTTGAAGGCACATACATAAACATATATCTATCTCGTTCTTACTCAGCACTTTAACTCGCAGGAAAACAATATAACAGTATTTCAGTGCGTACATAAAATGAAACATGAATATACGTAAATATCTTCGTCTCCGTCTAATGAGGCCGAAAATCCGCCATGTTTAGCGCGCCAAATGTCATTGTCACGTCAGTTCGGCCGTCTGTTTTGGGTTGTACATTATTTATTGACTTTGATATCGATTTAATATGATTGATTATATAAAATTTCATAATTTATCATGCTTAAAACATACAAAAATAATAATTAAAACGTATTTATAGGATCTCAAGAAAGTCGATGCCCTAAAACTATTATCTATATGTATTTAAATTCATTAAGGAGCCCTCATCCGAAAAATCCATTTTTCGGTCGGAATCTATTGATCATGACACTAATCATAAATACCACTTTAAAATATGTCATCAAAACATATTTAGACATTCTGTTTAGATATTTCGGGAAAAAGGCTAGCGACAAAATCTCTTCGGAACTATTTAAATAAAATAGTTTTATTCCGCAGTGAGTAAAACACTATTGTAAATTTGTTAAATATTTAATAATTAAGTGATTTTAGAGAGGAGGTCACAAGGAATGACGTTGTAATTAATGAATAAATGTTCTGTAGGTGTTTTTTTTTTTCACGCGGTCCCTTGTTAAGTTTAAAATTTGAATCACTCTCAAGCGAAAGTGATTCAAATGGTGCGGCGCACTTTCCTTGGGGTGCGCTGCGGTAGTATGTTACGGACTTTAGAGTCAGCAAAACAATTAAAATAGATTGTAATAGTCTAAGAAAAACACGTACTCAAAATACGATAACATTTAGCATGCTAGAAATGGGCTGATGGCTTTGAACTACGCCATATCTTTGTGTTTTGCGACAAACGACAACTTTATAAAATCAGTGTAGCAACTTTTAAAAATCATCATATCGTTTACTTGGCAAATTCGAAGGACGAACTTGTCTTAGATTTCACCCATCTAAATCATATCATATTTGCACATAACAATATACCTACTTACTTCCCATTAAAGTATAAATTCTACAAATAAATAATACTCAACAATATTTAAAATAAAATGAGCCAAGAACGTTTATCGATAAAACCTGATAACATTGAAATCTTTTGTACAGCACTAAAGCCGCCATGTTTTGTGGCCAGATGACGTCACAGTGGCACGAAATTTTGGTTGACGTTTCATTTCCATAGGTTTCCTACTTCATTGTATGCATGCGTGTGTGCGTCAAATACATGGTATGTAGTGTGTGTAATGTTTCTTTATTGATTTAATGTATCTTTTATGCATTATTTAAAAAAAATATTAGCATTGTGCACTTCTTCTCTGTATTCTCTATAAGTGTAGAAAATTTCATACTCCTCCGTCGGCACAATTTTCGTAAAAAGGGATACAAAGTTTTTGCTTCACGTATTAATATATAGATAGAATTGACTTGCGCGTCCAACTTTTTTCGTGTCAAATTTTATTTTTTATTTTTTGACAATTATTGGTGCCACTATTGCGTTTCCTGATTTGTTATTGGTTCGTGCGATATGACGTCATCATTGGCCAATCACAGCCATCAATGTGTGACGTTACGTTGATTCGTTAACAATAACTTTTCAGTTCTAACATTTCAAATGATATTTTCGTTTTATTACGAATATTGATTCTAATGTACCTACGTTTATAATATGTGTGATTATTCATTTTAGTTTTCACATTGAGAAACAAATTACACGTGAATCCGAAAAATACATGTCAAGTCATCTACGGTCCAAAATCTTAATAGTTCTTTGGCCTACGTTCTTTCACCTCTTGTAGGGAGATTTGTCAATACGGCCAATACACACAGAGAATTACAAAGACATATTCTGTAATAAAACAATTATAAATTAACAGTTTGTTGAAACATTATTTTGTAAATGCTTACGATGGTATTTATCGCTTGTGAGTCCGCGCAGGTAGGTACCACCACCCCGCCTATTTCTGGCGTGAAGCAGTAATGCGTTTCGGTTTGAAGGGTGGGACAGCCGTTGTAACTATACTGAGATCTTAGGACTTATATCTCAAGGTGGGTGGCGCATTTACGTTGTAGATGTCCATGGGCTCCAGTAACCACTTAACACCGAGTGGGCTATGAGCTCGTCCACCCTCTAAGCAATAAAAAAATAAAATAAAAAAAGAACAGTTATTGTTCGATATTTTAGAATTATCATAGTTACATGAACGTACTACGTTGAGGGGTGCGCATAATTTATCAAATGGGTGCATTTCACATGGTGCCTCACGACAGTCTTAGCGAAGGATGCTAAGTTGTAATAGTAATTCATTATTATAGACAACAAAAAATCTCACAGTCCACCCGGCAGCTGTATCACGTATTTCGCAGACAATTAGCAGAAGACAAATATTGTGCAAATATTGCTGTCAACTGTCCATTTCGTATTACGGACTTACAACAAAAAAGCAGATCGCGAACCATCACTAGTGCTGCCTCTGCAGAGCGATTTGTGAAACTTTAGTGCATTATTTTCCATACAACTAACAACAACTGGCATATAGTCGGTATTACGGATGCTTTTGTCTGCCACACAACAGCAGATATTTAGCAATTTCGTTTGTCAAATTTGCGACACCTTTTGTATCTGGTGCTGAATTGTTGCTAACTATCTGCAAGTGTAAAATCTGTGAAATTAAATTAATTAACTTGATTTAGGTAAGTGTAATTGGTTTAGATCTTTATTTGTGTTTGTGTTTTCCATAGTATTAACATTAAATACCACGCTGGGCAATTTAAGTACATTAATAATGTTGAGGTTATATAGTTTATTTTTTACAAATTAATATTTCTTCTAGGTATGTACTATGGACAGAGCTCAAATAATAAATGGGGCTTTGGAGTCTAAGGAAATTAGGTCGGATACATACAAATCAGTGCGTTTGCGACGCTGTCTTCGGGATCAAGCTTGACCCCTTTATCTATCGGAAAGTTTGTTCAGAACACATTACAGAATTTCGAAACATCAATATTTACAATTGTGCTCTGAATTAAAGCCGTTAATAACCTAGATCATCAAGACGAACAAGAATAGAAAGTAAAATGCAAGGTACTTATATATATTCAATTTAACATTTTAATGTGTAAATAATGAAGAAAATAAAAGATTCACAAAATCTTGTCTTCAAAAGTAGCATTGTTTTTTTGATTTCAGATTTATTCTTAACTAAATGTTTTAAATAACTTGTTTATACAGGTGTTAACAGCATTGCAAAATTGCATACCAGAAACCTGTGGGAATGAGCTTTTTGCATTTTGAGTTAAACTGTAGTAAATCCAATGCCATTAGGGAAGTGGCTATGCCATTAAACAATCTTCCAGTTTTATTGAAACATTTAAAGTTTCTGCAAACAGTACAATGGGTCACAAGTTATTATAAATGGGTAAGTTAAATAATTATCTTATAGTATAGAGCACAAGAGTTCCACTGATTTTACAATTTCCACGAGTCAATCATATAGATCAGTTATATTCTTGAAGCTTTATAACTATAGCTATATTTTGCTATATATAGCTATATTTTAAACAGAGTTCTAAGAAATGTCAAGTCCTGGTGAAACTGGATAGGCCTTCAGGCCACCATTAATCTTTCCTACATAATTTTTTTTAATTCAAAATTTGTCTTATTTTTATAGTACATAGATATTTGAACAATAATAATTTTGTGATTGAAAACATAATATAATAGTAAATAAATTTCTTTTCATTATAGGTTTTACAATAAATTTGGCTTTCCGGGGTTTCGGGGTGTATAGATGGCACTCATTTGCACTTATCAGATCTTCTGTATATGAAGAAAGGTTTTAGAACCGCAAGCATTATCATTTCAAGAATGTGCAAATAGTAAGTATTTTGCTGAAGCCTATCATTCACAATAACATACATTTGATAGTACTTATCTAAAGAATTACATTTTTCAGATCTGTGATAGTGATCTTAACATTTTAAGTATTGATGCAACATTTCATGATACATTTGTCTGGCTTAACACAACTGAATATGCCTATGCAGGACCTGCACCATAATAGTGAAAAAGTTTGGTTTTTAGGCAAGTAAAACATCATGAGCTCTGTCTCAGTAACCTGACTACAGAATAATACTCAATCTAAAAGTATATTTAAAACTGGGAAGGCCATTAATATATAGTACTATAGTAATGTTTATTGTCATACCAGGAACACTGTTGACCATTGTGAGTATTGAAAGCCAGTTGGAGATGCTTGTTGGTACATAGAGTACTGCATTATGATCATCATATGATGGCCAATACCATAATTGTTAGCTTGTATTGCGTAACATGGCAAACACACATGGGTTTCCAGTGCCCCAACTCTGATGAAGATGCTGAAATTGATGTTTCTTATCAAATTCATAACATTGTATTTTTTGGGAGAGAAGAGGAAACACAGCACTTAGCACCATGTCAACATTCAAGGGTGGTTCAATTGGATTGTGGAGAACAGACATTAAATTTAGTCCAACCTCTGTATTCTAGTAATTTTATGTAGATTTTTAAAACTGCTGTTCTTAATTATGTGAACTGAGAGGGCAAGAATAGCCTAATTATTTCTCCCTATAATTTTTTAATTGTGCTTAGTGGAAATATACATATTTCCTTAACATTTTTGTGTTTATAGTAAAGGATGGATTCATAACTATTTGAAAGCAAAATTGTGAGGTTGTTTTATTAAGACAATGTTTTAATCTGTCGTGCTCAATTTGTTCTGTATCATTTTATCTTTATATTAACCCCGTTTGTATGATGTATTGTTATATATATTATTGTATATACTGCTGTTTTAAATAATAGAATAGAATGAATAACAAATCGACTAGTAATTCATAATTCTTCTAGATTTTGTTGGATACTTACATGAATATTACTTACAAAATGAAAAACATAATTCATAATTTAGACAAAATGTGGATCAACCACCACTGATTTTTGTTCATTGTGATAATAATAATATAAATATAAATATTTACTAACAATCACGCCACGTTAACTGGTCCTGTGATAAGTTCGTAAAGAACTTGTGTTACAGATACCAGATAACGGAAATAAATGTAGGATTTTTATTATACACATACATATATTTAATATACATCCATAACCCTGGAAAATACATTTATATTTATCATACAAATATCTTCCCTTGGCGGGATTCGAACCCGCGACCCCCTTGTGTAGCGACCATGTCACTTACCACTACACCAGACGGCCGTTAGATAAGTTTGATAATATTTTTTTTGTGTAATTTTGTTTTATTTGAATAATAATTCTTAAATTAGGAAATCGTAGTTTGTTTGTAATACATGTCCAACTTCTTGCCGCATGAAATTGAAGCCACAATTGAAATATAATATCGACTGCCGATAACTTCAAAGAAACATAACTGAACTTGGGGCCGAGATAAGTAGGATGATAGCAAGGTGATAGCTCTATAACCCTATAGACTAGAAGCAGAACATGCCAAATACTGTGAATACAAAATATACAATGAAGCTAAATACTGGTATTCTACTGGTGGTAGGACCACTTGTGAGTCCGCACGAGTAGGGACCACCACTCCGCCTATTTCTACCGTGAAGCAGTAATGCGTTTCGTTTTGAAGGGTAGAGCAGCCGTTGTAACTATACTGAGACCTTAGAACTTATATCTCAAGGTGGGTGGCGCATTTACGTTGTAGATGGCTATGGGCTCCAGTAACCACTTAACACCAGGTGGGCTGTAAGCTCGTCCACCCATCTTAGCAATAAAGAAATAAATAGTTATTTTGAAATGTTAAGTTGAGAGTAGTTTTATTAGCGTAAAATATACTCATTAGTGTCATAAATTTTACTGTAG
Source organism: Bombyx mandarina (assembly GCF_030267445.1). Taxonomy (NCBI): domain Eukaryota; kingdom Metazoa; phylum Arthropoda; class Insecta; order Lepidoptera; family Bombycidae; genus Bombyx; species Bombyx mandarina. The sequence goes on along the minus strand of NC_143212.1, from coordinate 10,133,952 downwards.
TACCAGCCTAAAGTAAAACGTATATATTTGGATTTGCTTGACTATTGTAACAAGCGCTATTTCGTTTTTATGGTAATATAAACTATTATGGACTCGGCTAAAATTAAAACAAAATTGAACTTATTATTTTAAACAAGGTTTTTGCCGATATTGGTCAATTCCTTGAATTTTTTTATATATCTCAGCTGGAAGATGCGCGGCCTCTGCCTGCGTACGAGCAGCCTCTGCTGAAATGAAAGCTGCATGAGCCAGTGGTTCGCCTTAGTTTCCATTTTCTCCTCTTTCTACAACTACAGCTCACGATGTGTCTACTCTTCGTTGTTGTCCGCTGTAGTCTAGATAATATAATGATTGATAACATTCTTACTGCCGTGAGTGAGTGCAAAGAGTACCTGGTTAATGAATAAAAATAACTTACTAAATATCGGCCTGATATTTGCAATGAAGCTTCTCTTAAGATGGCTTCGTCGACGAAAAACTGGGCTGATTATAAAAATAAATATTTATTTATTGTCTTAAAATATTAGATTCATTTGTTTAAAAATAATATAGAACATTAAGTTAATGTCTGACATGCAGTTTCCTATTCACGTCATACTGCCCATGACCTGGGTGAACATTATTTTGAATAGTCTGCACAGCTTTTATTTCCCTTCAAGCTGTGAAAGAGTGCACTATATTTCTGGTATTCAAATCAAAGCCTACTCTAGCCAAGTCAAACAAATCCACTATCTATTACTTGATAAAGAATAGCAGCATCTCGCCTAGAATATCATCGACTGGTTGTTCTAGCGTTGTCGGCCTCATGTCGGCCTGAGATGGATCTGTTGTACGCGTTATTATTGATAAAACCATAAAACTAAATCATTTATTCTAGAATTTACTATTTAATTTGAAATCGTCGTGGCCTAAGCGGTGTAGTAGAGACGGTCGACTTTCTAATAAAGATGCGACTGAACCAGTGTTAGAATCCCGCAGGCAGATATCAATAAATCCAATGAAACACGTATTTGACATAAATACATGGAAGACTTCCATGATTAAGGATTCATTCATCTTTTATTTAAAATCAAATTAGCAAATATTCTTTAAGAAATCGTTGGTGGTAGGGCGTTTGATTAACCCGCAAGACCACCATTCCGCCCATTTCTACCGCGAAGCAGTAATGCGTTGCAATTTGAAGAATGGGGCAGCCGTTTTGGTATACAGTTGAAACTCAGACCTCGTTTCTAAAGGTGGGCATTCACGTTGTGAGGTCTATACCACTTAACACTAGATGGGTTGTGAGCTTATGTACTTACTTAATTGATAATGAAATTAATAAATTAGGCTATAATTTTGATCCATTCTTTTTTAAAATAGGTTCGTAACGTAAACAACTATCTGATTACAAATTATCAAACGATTACAAAAAAAAATGTTATCAGTGTTTGACACGACACAATTACATTTTTATAGCTATTATTCAAAATAAAGCAAAAATTATTATTAGATCACTTATTTTTAGTAACGCTTCATCGAAAAGAACAGAATTAGCAGCTCTCACTTGGCGTTTCAAACGTGAATTCCACTTAAACATTTTGAAATGTTTATATGTAACGCGCTTTTATAAATTCATTTGCCGGTTTGTTCAGCAAAAAAAAAAGTAATGTGGCTTTTTAGTGCCAATTATTGCTACCCGATTGCGACTGGCGCTAGTTGTATGACAGAAAACTGCAGTAAGCGGTAAGCGAACAATCGCGGTACGTGATACGAAATAATTTGACGTTTTGCGATCGGTCGCGACGCGTCTGCACAACATCTGCAAAATTGTGGCTGTCGCAAATTTTTACGTGATCAGGGGGCGGGACAATGTTTATGCCCAAGTGGGTATAAACATCAACACGTAATTGCCGACACCCAATATGAGACATGTTGTCGACATCACAATTGTTTCTTATTTCTTCTAGAAATAGATACCTATTTATTCATATAAAATTTCGAATTCGTATAATCACAATTTTAAGTTCTATATAAAAAAGCGCAAGCCGCGTTTTATTGAAAACATAAAATAAAATCAGAAGCATTTTATTCAACCAAAGAAAATGCGATATATTTCAATAATTGAAACACTAAAGCTATTACTGCTTTATTGTTCTCATAAAACACGTTCACATTGACCGGGGTCTATAGTGCGTACTGCGATTTTGAAATCCACGCTGCTCGTACATATTATGAACACGATAAGCGTGAGCAGGACGGGATAATTTGTGGAACCGAAGTAGGCTCTTTGAATTCTGAACGCACGTGTAGTGCAACCACGCAACCTGAACTCGCTGGAGACATTCTGTGGGTGCTCCTATAAAGAATCGTCATCGTACCTCCGTAGGCGGTACTGTTTTAGAATATCAATGATGATAATGAATTTTAAAAGGAACAGAACAGACGCAACGTAGCTGAAGACGCAATAAACATAAGATATTTTTTAAACCACAAACCTTAAGCATCCTATACGGAAAATGGGATCGGTTATGCTTCTTTGACCCACTACTACTTCTTTAAAGTAATAAAATGAGCACCGCATTACCTACTTTTGACTCCAATCAATCCGTTCCTTGTATACTAAGGCATGATGTGAGTCAGATACTCTATAAGAATCACATGCGTTTTTTGAAGAAAGAAATATATCTTCTACACAAATATTCTATGACAATTGTGACACTAACGGTACCACAGCGACAGTGGGTGAAAGACAATAACCACGTTTCAGAATAAGATTGCTCACAATAACACTTAAATAAAAAATAATAGTAGAAAGTAGACCGGCTCGACGGACCATTCTAATAGAGATCCAGTATCCCCATACAAATTTGAATGTATCTAAATCTTTTGAGATACTTGATAAGCACTTTGGTGGTATCGTGTTACGTTTTATGAAGTTAAATTTGATTTTTGATCGTTAAATTGAATTCGTAATTAATTTATGCGTGCCTTATATATTGATTTTGTTTTATGGAAAGTTCTCAGTAAAGAAAGTAAATCGCATTCGTTCTAGTTCACAAATAACTCTGTTGTTGCTGGTGGTAAGGCGTCTTGCTAAGTTTTAACCACACCGGCTATAAAATTGAGTGTTAAGTCTTATATATTTTTCAGGTTGAGTGACAACATTCACTTTGTAATGCCTATGAGTTCTGGTAAACACTAAACATCAGGTGAGAAGTAAACATGTTAATCTGTCTATGCAAATCAAAAAATCGTATTTCTAATAACATGATTTATAATGTGTTTATCAATCAATCTAATCCACCTAATAGAGATGCTACAGTAGATAATTAGATTAAAATGACTATGAAAATTATTAGTTTCGGTTTCCAAAATTGTTAAAAAAAACTCATCAAAAAAACCGGCAACACATATTCAATACATTCTTTAAAAATCAAACAACGTGCCAATATATAGGTAAAGGGTAGCTCTGTTGAAATAAAAATAAACGTAAAAATAAGGCCGTACGTATGAATCCTCCAATAAAATCAGTGGAGTGAAAGTGCAGACTGCTATTGGTTCTCTTTGAAGCGGAGCCTCGTTTTTTAATCTATGACCAAAATCATAGTAGTCCAAGTTCAAACTTTTTGCTTCAAAATAAATATATATATTATTGACGAGAACTTGAAAAAAGAACTGTTTGCTTTTTATGAGTGTAAATCAATAGACAAGTTCACGACCCTAGTGTGAAGTGGCTACCAGAGGTTCCAACTTATAAACACACCTAGTTGTTATCTTAGAAAATAAGAAAGTAACATAAAAAAACGCCTATTGTTCATATTCAGAGTTCATAAAAACGAACTTTAGGCTTATATGATTAATGTAAATGAATAGGTCCAAAGTCAATTTTGCAAACCAGTACTTTGATTGATTTAATCATCTGTAATTTGATCGCGGCCAACAACGATGAGCTTATGATTCGAAAAGCTCTATGTGGTTTTAAATGAATCTGTGGCCAGATATCGCGGGTCATTGATCTTAAAGGTTTAGATAAACACGATATGATTACACAAAATAATTTATCGTCTTATCCTTCAATTATAATTTCATACATACCGAAAGGATGTTGTGCTACAGCGGGACCTGCTACAGCGGGACGGATACCACCGTCGCAGCTATACCCGCGAAGCAATCACGGATTCCGATAAACTAGACATGGCAAAATGTTCTATCATTTTGATAGTATGTATGGGCTAAAGTAACCACTTAATATTAAGCCGTGAGCTACGCTAATAAACATACATAAATACTGCAACATTACATTTAAACATTTGAAACAGTTTACGATAAATAAAACTAAGGCCAGAACGATTAACAAACAAAAGACAGAAAGAGTTGTCTTGATAAACAAAAAAAAAAAAAATTGAAAATTATTAATATCATTCTCCATTTCGTATCTAACCAAATAAGGGACGTCGTTTATGAAATAAGTTTTCAATTTAAAACCCAATAAAAGTTTGTAATTAACATTCGGTGAGCAGTAAAATGACGCACAAACAAATCGTAACGGTCTAAACGTTTTAAATTAATTAACGAAAACTTCGTAAGAGACGCCGTTTAATTTGTTGATCGATTAAATTTCATAACATTATGCATATGAATATACTGAGAGCGTCTCGGAAAGTTTAAGTCGGACCGATTGATCTGGTCAATTCACGTTACAGTGAAGTAATAGAGATTTTTCAAATATAATTTGGAAAATTAATGCATAGGTAAAGTAATAAAGAGATACGACACAAAAGGTCTAAAATATGACTTAACGTTGACGCCCACGCTCAGTTGAAATATAAAGACAGCTATGGACGTCTTATTGGCTCACTATTTGAGTCAAGAGAAATGAGCGAGAAATAAAATGTATAATAATTCTATACTATACATACATCGTGTTTGGTTTTCGGCTTGAAAATAGATTAAATTAACATTATATAACATGTATATGGCGAAGTCTCAATCTGGACATAGAGAACAAATTCAGAAACTCATAGGTACGGAAAGCCTACTTACTACCCTGGATTAATAAAATCGAATTATTAGTAACTAGCTTTTGCCTGCGATTTTGTATGCGTGGAATAGTTCACAAATAATGCTTTATTTTAGAACAAATTTGGTTAGCATAAAAAACGTTATGGTGAGCCAACCTTAACATATAGACATATGCTGTCGCGGACTTTTTTTTATGTCGTTATGTATGTTTTTTATGTACTACAGGTCGTATACATTTCTACAATTATTTTTGGACTTCACATTGCTACTTTATAAAAAAGTGCTCTGAATTCACACAAAAAAGAGTTACAATTCAAACGAATCTTTATAATGTAATACGTACTCAACAAATGTTCACGATTGGCTTCCACGGTGAAGGAATAACATCGTGTAATAAAAATCAAACCCGCATATTTTAATTTGTATTAATTACTGATGGTAAGACCTCTTGTGAGTCCGCGCGGGTAGGTACCACCACCCTGCCTATTTCTACCGTGAAGCAGAAATGCGTTTCGGTTTGAAGGGTGGGGCAGCCGTTGTGACTATACTTGAGACCTTAGAGGTTATATCTCAATGTCTATGGGCTCTAGTAACCACTTAGCACCATGTGGGCTGTGAACTCATCAACCCATCTAAGCAATAAACATAAAAAAGAACTTACATTTGACAACTGGCTATCTCAATGTAAAACTAAAGTCAATTCCCGCTATCACTAGTAAATTGTACCAAACGTGATTTATTCGCTGCATCACGCCTTGTCAGTACACCGGTTACAGGGCCGGGAAACCACCTCGCTTGAATGCCAACTCCAACCATGACTACACAAATTCTGCTCCATTTATGTTAAACATAAAATTATATTATCATAATCATTTACATACTAAGCCTTAAACGTGGATAAACGTTGCGTTCCTATTATCGAGCCTAATTATTGTTCTTTGTGTTTAAATTTAGTAACGCTTATTCAAAACGAGTCACGTATGCCTCTCGAGCGGTTTGAACAAAGGCGTTTTATGAATTAAGACGTTAAGACTGTTATTACTTAATTATTGGCTACGCCCATGACAGCGTACCAAAGTAACCAATATTGGGTGGCCCTACCATCTGCGCAAAATTCATCTTAACTCATTAAGCCATTACTTAGCACGAGATTTGCATAATACAATTCCTCGCTTTGCTGTCGTTTAATATTTTGAGAATTCCTCGATAATTTTCGAATATATTACTCATAATCTACATCGTAATTATATCGGATAATATTTTTATCACTCACTTGCTGACCCGGCAGACTTCGTAGTGCCTCAATCGATAAATTAAAGACCTAAACTTTTGTATAAAATAAGCTTAAAACAAAAAAAAGGAATTTTGATATTTATCTACATTTTAAGTCTTCTCTGGACTTCTAAAAATAATTCAAGACCAAAATTAGCCAAATCGGTCCAGCCGTTCTCGAGTTTTAGCGAGACTAACGAACAGCAATTCATTTTTATACATATAGATAGTCACTCATAGGTCATTAGAAACTTCCAGAAGAATAAAACGTAGCAACATAAAAAAAATGGACACGTCACTATTAATTACGTTGTCGACGACACAAATACAAACAAATGGTTACTTTATCCTTCCCACGGTTACACGTTTTACTTAACCATCGTATCTACAGATAAAGTTTTACTAAAGGAATATATTAGAAGGAACGCGTTAGATAGTCACATAAATCCGGCTGTGGCAGAAGATGCCACATAAACTTGATTTATCTTCCGTGACGTAAGTTAACTCCTAACAAATTCTACGATTTCACTGCGTTACAAAACTATTTTTCTTATGCGCATGTGCGATAGAAAAATGTTTCTTTCAGTGCTTTAGTTTCGTGAAACGTGAGGGGATAGCTCACGGTACCGGCGCTGAGTCGATGCCTATTTACGGCAGTTCCAAAGGTAAGACAACCAGACGCGTCTGATCATTAGAATACAAATTTAAAAAACTATCTATATTAAATCTATGAGCACAGCAACCGCTCAATAACAGATCGTCAGTAAGTTAAACTGGTGGTAGGACCTCTTGTGAGTCCGCATGGGTAAGTACAACCACCCTGCCTATTTCTGCCATGAAGCAGCCGTTGTAACCTCTATTGAGACCTTAGAACTTATATCTCAACATAGGTGGCGGCATTTACATTGTAGATGTCTATGGGCTCGGGTAACAGCTTAACAACAGGTGAGCCGTGAACTCGTCCACCCACCAAAGCAATAAAAAAAATTAATGAACAGCAGTAAAAATACTAAAATAAACTTAATTTTTAACAATTCAAACTGAGTCAAATTCTTCTCTACACACACATAGTAAATTATAATACGTTTATTTCAATTTTTTTTCGAATACATAAATTTTAAATTGCCTACCCTCGCGCTTTTCCGTTCATAGAAACACTTTACAACCATTTCTAATTAACTGTTAACGATCAAATAGTAACGTATAGATAATAAGATCGTTGTTTTACGACAATTTAGGTCTTCTAATTAAAATAAATTTAAATAATTAGTATTCATGGAAAGTTAACCAGATAATATGTTCAGGCATCATACGAATTATAGTTTATTAACGAGCTGCATAACTTGTTCTTGAATTACGATTATAATATTATTTTAAATCATTCATACCTTGAAATTTAAGGCACGGGTAAAAGAAATACGTGGCCCCCTATGCAGTACGCCATAATAGTTTATCTTCAAATGAGACCTAAGAAAAGTACCTTACAGTAGGCAGCCGCGACCTGTATGTAGGAGGCAGTCTAGCCCCCAGTGAAGGTCATGGGTCAACGTGACGGAGTAAAGGCCTCGCCGCACGATACCAGCACCGTGCCGCCCTGTAGTTGTGATCACCATCTTTGACACAATATAGGATCAGTTGGTGGTGTATCGCGTTCCAAATCGGTAGGCTGGTTATGGACCAGCGGGGTATTTCGGAATACTAAAGACCAATGTAGAGTCGATGATTCGACGCTCGTCTGTCGACATCTGTCCTCGACGACTCCGTCAATCGGACGTCCTTAGTGTGCGCTGCGAGTCTGGTTGCAGTGTTGACCGCGGTAGCCCCCCTATCCCTTACGTGCTCTGCCTCGGGATCAAACGCTCCAATGAGAATGGATAGTAGTCATTTAATTAGCCGCAGTCGCATTTACTGGTGGTAGGACCTCTTGTGAGTCCGCGCGGGTAGGTACCACCATCCTGCCTATTTCTGTCATGAAGCAGTAATGCGTTTCGGTTTGAAGGGTGGGGCAGCCGTTGTAACTATACTTGAGAACTTTGAATTGATGTCTGAACCTTACATGTCTATGGGCTCTAGTAACCACTTAACACCAGGTGGGCAGTGAGCTAGTCCATCCGTAAAAAAAATTACCCCACTACCGTTACCTTAGTGAGAGGAGGGGACCTCGAGGTGGCATAACCCATCGGCCTATAAAAAAGATATTAGCTCCCGCGACATCATAGCATCGGGTGTTCGCTCGTTTATCTTCAACAACAATATAAAAAGTATACTAGACATTCAGACTCGCTATAACTCTATAATTGTAGCTTCTCGCAGACCCAACTATTAGTAGCGAGATAAAATACCAAACGCTTGGTTGCACGGGCCACCTGGTTAGAAAGGTAAATGGTCTGCATTATCTTCTAATCATAAATGAGTGCGAAAGCGGAACTGGTGGCACTCTGTGATGTCGGAGACCCAGTACAGGACGAAAATGTTCAGTTCGAGAAACTATCGCTTGAACTTAGAAATAATAACTATACATTTGCTTGTTTGTTATCAATTAAAACTCTTTCACAAGTACATGGACACGAAAACGTTAGCTTTGACTAAAGTTTATTGTCGTCATTTCTCAAAATATGCATTGAAATTTTCAAGTATGTCGCTATTACAGAGGAACTTCAATTTGTTTTCTATATTATTATTGTAGACCGAGACATGATTAGACTGTGAAATTCAAACGAGGGTCAATCAGAAATCGAGAAGGGTCCTCATGGCAATACCTAAGAGACGTTATGATTCACAATCCGGACGCACCGATACCAACTAGATCATAAATAATCATTAATCAATTTGAATATAATCAGAATGCGTACATGGCAATATCAACTGTAACACCATTCAATTTGTATTACGTCAGTTTACATTACAATCTTTGTCCCAGCTTACAGACGGATGTTGATGTGAATATTCATGAGTCATAATCGTCTTTGCCGTAACCTTTACAGATAGTGAGCCGTATTTTCAGCTAGTTCGGATAGGTATCACCATTCTGCGGCGAAACAGTTATTCTTTCCAGTTTAAAAGCTACGGTTCACTCGCGTTTTGGAAATACCATTTCAATACGTCATAGCAGAGAGACAGTTCTTCTTATAATTTCCGTCAATAAAATAATGGTAACGCTTCAAATTACTGAAAGATTTTATATTTTTTAAATACAAAGAAACAGTTGCCTTAGCGGAATTGAGAAATCAAATATATGTAAACCTTTGTGTCGACGGTCGACCGATTAGGGCTGAGCCATTGACAGGACCCGGCTCCTATCCAACCCAACTAATCGGTTAGACATACTCAACAAATACCTGAATCTATTTTGTAACCTAACGCATGTAATTTGGTCTTTAATATTATTCATTTCTCGTGTAATTAATAGATAATATGGAATCGTACTCTGATATTAAACTATATATTCAGCATCTAATCTACGTACTAGAGAAGTTTCTTAAACAATCCCCAGTTGTATCTTTTACTCAATTATCTTCCCTCCCTAAATGTTTCCTGGTTGAAGGGATCTCTGCGTTAAAGCCTCAGTAATATGGAACTCGGAATTTACTTTATCATTTCTGTGAACTTCAATATCCACATCTAACGTAATAAAAAAAAAGCATTACTACGAAGAAAAACGTCCTCACTATCACAAAAAAACGATATCAAGTAAATAACAAGTTTCATAGAGAATATTAACTTTGACAGTTATTATAAAAGTTATGGCGGCTTTTTTGTAGTACTCTCGTCGAAATGTTTAATATTAAATCATCGTTTTTGCGCAAACAATACACGAAATGTTTTTGTTAAGAAAAAGTCTGTGTAAAGCCGCCTGCTATCCAATTTGACTTGCTCTTCTATTTACAGTAAAATAATTTGAGAGGTGCAAGCTAATAATTTGATAGCATTTTATTTTTAGAAATTCAGTTTTTCGTGATTATATTGCTTTGATATCTAAAAAAGCGAATTTTACACTACTAGACTATAAATAATCTTCATATATCTAAAAAGACACTCGTAACCGTATAGAACATAAAAGTGATAACACAAATTCATTTATAATTATATTAAACTAGCTGACCCGGCAGACTTCGTAGTGCCTCAATGGATAAATAAAAGACCTAAACTTTTGTATAAAATAAACTCAAAACAAACAAAAGGAATCGGTCCGACGGGGGACACATCAAAGATAAAACAAAATTGTTATTTTTATTTAATTGCGAGCATTTTCATATTTATCTACCGTTTAAACCTTCTCTGGACTTCCACAAATAATTCAAGACCAAAATTAGCCAAATCGGTTCAGCCGTTCTCGAGTTTTAGCGAGACTAACGAACAGCAATTCATTTTTAGTTATAGAGATTATTGTAACTCATTCTAGATATTAATTAAAGATAAACTCGTCGTAGATAACAGTTAAAACCTAACATTTCAAATTTGTTAAAATGGAACAGCAAAATCCTGAAATGGTACCAGTTTTCAGTTAAAAATTAAAATCGAGTGGCGAATATAACGACTACGAAAATACCATTATTTCGTCAGGCATAAAAATGAAAGCCGTATTTAGTTGCGACAGGAAGAACGGAGTGCCAGGCCCGTAATCGGAGCCATCACTTCGTGGGATGTAAATTAGTACTTTGTAATTCATGAGACATGCATATTGCAGTTAAGAAACGAAATAAGTGTAGTACCTAATTTGCATTCGTTATTTGTTTTAGCAGAACGTTATTTGAAAATATTTGCATTTAATTTAAAATTCATAATGTAGATGTCAAAGTGAAATATTTTTAATTTTGTTTTCCATATTCTGAAGACGGCGCGGCGTGACGTTGCGAATTATATCTCGAAATAATTTCGATAATTAAATAAGAACATAAATTAATATCATCACCAATAACTTAGGCGTTTTCTTTTCATAGAAAAATAAAACAAAAAATGATTTGTTTTTGTGAGAAATGATGTTGGAAAATAGATCTCCCGTACATTTTCTATGTTTTTGAATTGAATTTCAAATTTTGTTATTTCACATACAGTTGCGTTGACTGAGAAGCTTGTCATTTCTATTACGTTCTCCGTCGTAGACCTTAGTGTTCGATTTTATTTCATTCCTCTACTCTTTCTTCAGAAATACAATCTTAGCCTGACTGATCAGTGCCCGTTTCTCTTCATGACCGATATTTTTATATTTGTAATGCTTTATCACTTCGAGCAACCTACTAAGCTCCTTTCGATGTTTTATAAAATTCTTTTTTGAAAAATATCTGAGTAATTGTCAACCCCTAGAAGTAAAAAAATCAGTAATCGAAAAAATACTATTAACAGTATCGTTACACCGTTCATTGAAATGATTATTTCCCAGTACTTTTAGGTACCACTATCAGTCCGGTTTCAGTAGAAAAGACGTCATACGATACCATGGAGACCTCGACCTTGAGTTTCGAGATGAGCGTAGACATTTAGAAGTCGTCGTGGTCTAAAGGATAAGATGTCCGGTGCATTCGTATCGAGCGATGCACCGGTGTTCGAATCCCGCTGGCGGGTACCAATTTTTCTAATGAAATACGTACTTAGCAAATGTTCACGATTGAGTTCCACGGTGAAGGAATAACATCGTGCAATAAAAATCAAACCCGCAAAATTATAATTTGCGTAATTACTGGTGGTAGGACCTCTTGTGAGTCCGCACGAGTAGGTACCACCGCCCCGCCTATTTCTGCCGTGAAGCAGTAATGCGTTTCGGTTTGAAGGGTGGGGCAGCCGTTGTGACTATACTGAGACCTTAGAACTATATCTCAAGATGCGTGGCGCATTTACGTTGTAGATGTCTATGAGCTCCAGTAACCACTTAACACCAGGTGGGCTATGAGCTCGTCCACACATCTAAGCAATAAAAAAAAAAAAAAACACATTATGTATATGGGCTCTGGCAGAGGAGCTCCGGCATCAAGTGAATAAAAATAAATAAAGATTGACCCCCACCAATTCCGCGTACGTCACCAGCTGATACGGCAGCCGGGATCCAACATCCGACCCGGTTTCCGGAGACTACCGAATTGTGTATACAGTTGTATTTACAGACCTTTATACGTGTTTGTCAAATAAAAACAAATTCGAGCGAATATTTGATCATTTCGCTGTATTTAGTTCGACGTGACTTAACAAGAACTGAGAGAAACATATTTGGAGTAAGAAAACAAAATTAAATAGCCCATATTTACTCAAGTAAACTAACATAGAATTTTCGAATTCAATTTTCGATATGTATCAGCACAAAACAAAATTTTATTATATTATTACCTTACCGATTCAATTAAGCATTGATTCTTTTACTTAACTGAAATTAAAATAGCTCTCGGGAGATTCAATATTTTACTGACATTTTCTATCTGGTTATTTTGTCGGTCTGTTTTAAGTTGGTTTATTCGGACACAAGTCCGAAATACTGACTTAATGATACATAAAAAATTATGTAGAAGATTCAATATAAAGTTTTAACTTTATTGTATTACCTCTTGTGTAGGACTTCTTGTGAGTCCGCACGGGTAGCCCTGTCTATATCTGCCGTGAAGCAGTAATGCGTTTCGATTTGAAGGGTGGGGCAGCCGTTGTAACTATACTGAGACCTTAGAACTTATATCTCAAGGTGGGTGGTGCATTTACGTTGTAGATGTCTATGGGTTCCAGTAACCACTTAACATCAAGTGGGCTGTGAGCTCGTCCATCCATCTAAGCTATAAAAAAAAATTAAAAAAAACCTATAAAATATTCAAGTAAATTTAAAGATTTATTAATAGATTTTTATAGCGAATTTCAATTTCTCGCTTTGAACAGAGACCGCATTCGAAAAACGTGCCCAAATCAAAACAATAACTCAGCTGCCATCAAAACGAACTGTAGTGTAGGATTACTCCGGCGTACTGTTGCATATTTTACGATACCTCGCCACCATATATCATAAGTTCGAAGTTAGAAACGTAATATCAGTAACAAATCTTTCAATAAACATAATAATATAGCTTGTCTGGTTTAAGTATGCCCTTCATCTTTTACAACAGTACAGACAGAGACAGTACAGACATAATACTATCGTTCTACATATTCCCTGGTGATGCATAGATGGCGCCACTATGCTAAACAAGGAACAAGCTCGTAAAGATCTTATTTTGCATTTAGACGATCATAAAATATGATTTAAACTCTATCTAAAGCGATAAATAATAACGTGTGTCAGCGAAATATGTGGTAACGTGTCGAGTATATAACAAAACGGGTACATAAATTATAATTATAATAATGTTCTTTCTTAGGAACAAGCGTTCACGTCTTCATTCTCGTTAAATTTATGTCAACGTTTTAAATGATTTCGTAAACTAAGAAAAATTACGCCTAGATGTTAATGATTGAGTACTTTAGACACATTGTCAGGAAATACGTAGACAATATTGAAAAACTTTTTTTTTTCCCCGCCTAAGCTGATAGCCTTGAGAGACTATTGCAGCGTAACCTTAACTAATAAGTGAGTTCACGGGGCTCAAACCGGAGTGATGCTAACTATAGTGATGAAGCGATGCTAGCTATTTTTTTTATTGTCCTTGTAGGCAGACGAGCATATGGCCCACCTGATGGTGAGTGGTTACCGCCGTTCAGCAATGCCAGGGGCAGAGCCAAGCCGCTGCCTACTATTCCACTGCATTCAACCGCTGCCTATTGAAAAAAGTAGTGCTATTTTATTGAGTGCAAATAAATTTCTATTTTTTTAGACCATAATAATAATCACGAAATGCGCATGGAATTAAATTGCTTACAAATACAACAGATTAACACACATAAGAACAATATGTGATCGGGATTGCCATCACAGTAGTAAGAGTAGACATTTGAAACTAAAAGTGTCTTGTTTTTAATTTAAAGAAGCGTTATGTAGATCGAAGTAAAGAAGCCTTTCTATTCCTATGACCGCGTGCGTACAGGCGTAAGCTTTAGGAAAAGACGCCCTGCGACTGTTTTAACACTATTTAAAGTTAAATTTGAAAATGCCTATGTCATTCACACTGTTCGAAATTAAATCTCCTAATTTCCCAACTAACTTTACCGAAGCCTTAAAATATTATCAGTTTACTGAAACTATAATATTAAGAAGTGATTAACAAGGAACTTGGTAAACTGAACTACCGAAATCGGGTCAGTAACATCCCATGAATCTGAATATTAAGCTAATGATGGCGCATTAAATACCGATATAACGTTATTACTGCCAACTAACTCAATTAATACACACTGTGCAATTACGATACCAGACTAAGATCGTTTCCAAGTGATATTGAACTCTATATCAAATTGCGAAACCATCTAAATCCCTTACACCCTAATGTTATAACAGGCTTTTTAATTGAATATTAAGAGTCAATAGAAAGTATTATGATAAGATATAATTTAATACGCTTAAGGGTTCCGTGCGATACTCGTAGATTTTTTCTAAACGTTGATGAATAGACTATCCGACAGAGTTACATAGTGTTAAGTGTTCCTGTAGGTAACTAAAAATACTATAATCTACAAAATAATCTGAAATTTCTGCAAATGCATTCAAATCGGGACATATGATTGCTTCGATGCAAGGACAGAAATACATATTATCATAACATATCCTGCTCAGTACTTATGGTAGAAATTAGGATGCTCATTAACATTATTATAAGGCAGTTACTTGAGCAAATAGGTGAAAAAACTTCTGATACGGTCTTTGATTGGGTATTGGTGGTCCTAGCCTGGATCATGTTATAAACATTGCTACATAATAACAATAATAAATGTTTTCAGTCTACTGAGCTAGAACACAAAAAAGGAATTAAGCCCACAAAAATTATAATTTGAGTAATTAATTGTAGTAGGATGTATTGCGGGTCCGCACGCATAGATATCACACCACCTTGCCTATTTCTGCAGAGAATCAGTAATGCGTTTCGGTTCGAAGGGTGGGGTAACCGGTGTATTGTGAAAGCTGAGACCTTAGAACTCATTTCTTTTTTTTATTACAAAGATAAGTGGAAAACCTCACGACCGACATGGTATTAAGTGATTACGAGAGCCCATAGACAACAACATAAATGCCGCCACCCACCTTGAGACATATTTAAGTCGTCGTCCGGTGCGTTTTTATTTAGCAATGCGACTGTGTCGATGTTCGAATCACGCAAAATAACCTGTTCTTCGTGGAATACTTTGTTGATATTATGTCACAACAAAATGCTCTTAGCACTAATAAAGTAAAGTCGTCGTGGCCTAAAGGATAAGAGGTCCGGTGCATATGTATCTTGCGATGCACCGGTGTTCGAATCCCGCAGGCAATAACCAATTTTTCTAATGATATACGTACTTAAGAAATGTTCACGAATGACTTCCACGGTGAAGGAATAACACCGTGTAATAAAATGAAACCTGCAAAATTATAACTTGCGTTATTACTGATAGTAGGTCGTCTTGCGAGTCCGCACGGGTAGGTACCACCACCCTGCCTATTTCTGCCGTGAAGCAGTAATATGTTTCGGTTAGAAGGATGGGGCAGCCCTTGTACCGTGAAAACTGAGACCTTAGGACTATTATCTCAAGGTAGGTGGCGGCTTTTACGTTGTGGATATCTATGAGCTACGGTAACCACTTAACATCAGGTAGGCCCTCAGCTCGTCGACCAACCTAAGCAATAAAATAAAATAAAAGTAGTTCGAATTCATACAGGTGTCTTGTGCTATTAAATTGTTAATCAGTAAAACATTCTTAATCCATTCCTAATATAATTTCGCTAGGGATTAAACGAAGAATTATTTGAAGTGCACTCAATTAAGGAATTCACAACTCAAAGACGTGCGCAAATCGATTCATACATTTTTAATTCTTTACAATCTCTTCACGGTCCCTCGGTATAATCAAATAACGACAAACATCCGCACTATAAAGTACAATTGCGTTCTCGTATTCATTGCAATGAGACAGACGGTGAAGCAACAGACTCGAAACATTATAGGGTAGGTATGCAAATAGATCATTATACGAATATTTACACCTTCGGCCGCTGGGAGTGTTCAATAACCAATACACGGAGATATGACGTGGTCCAGTTTAATTTGACCCGATGGTGCTCGTGTACATGATAGTATTATTATTCTAAAGGAATTCACGTTCAACGATTTCATATCATGAAATAACACGTTTTATTATGGAGTATATTTTATTGGACGCTCTGCACGTATTAACCATATGAAGTCCTTTTATTGCATCCAATATAATAATTTTATGTTAAACAAGTAATATAACTAAAAGAATCCTTATAATTTGAGTAATTCGTGATTCGTTTAAATGATTAGATGACCACTATTTCAATGCAACGAAAACTTCTTAATTATTTTTTTTATGATTGAAGGATTACTTGTGGCCCTGAGGCCTATTTAGTTTCACCAGGACAGGTGGGCGAGCAAAGGCTCAGCCAGGAGGGGTGGGATTTGCTAACAGCTGCCCGAGCGCCTCCAGAGGAGACCTAACAACTCAAGAGCAATTGCTTCGCGAATGAATCTACTACCGGATCGGAATCGCGACCCGCTGAGAAGATCCGGCGAAAACTCAGCGAGCTGATGTATGGGGTTAGGTTACACGTCGAACTGTTTGTCGAGTTACGAGTTCAGTTACCGGGGACCCTAAGCCTGCTCCTAGTTTTAGAGCTTAAGGTGCCTAATGCAAAGGTTATTGGATCTGATGGATTCATAAGGACGTGAACTTCTTAATTTAAACAGAGCAGTGGTATGAAAATACGCGATATATATAGGTCTCGGTAAGCTAGGTAATAGAAACTATTAAAGCAATAACTATCTTAAATTGTGGTAGGGCGTCTCGTGAATCTACACCACCCTACCTGTTTCTGCCGTGAAGCAGTAATGCGTTTTTTTGTTGTTGCATAAATGGGTAGACCAGCTCACAGCCCACCTGTAACCCCTAAGTGGTTACCGAAACCCATAGACATCTACAACGTAAATGCCACGACCTACCTTAAGATATGAGGTCTAAGGTCTCAGTATAGTTATAACGACTGCCACGCCCTTCAAACCGAAACTGCATTAATGTTTCACGGCAGAAATAGGCAGGGTGGTGGTACCTACCCGTGTGGCCTCGAGATCAGGAGGTCCTACCACCAGTAACATTCGGTTTGAAGGGTGGGGCAGCCGTTGTACTGTAAAAACTTTAGAACTCATGCTTTATGGTGGATAAATGTTTATAGGTTCCGGTAGCCATTGAATACTAGATGGACTTTGAGCTCCTCCAACCATCTAAGAAATAAATTAAAAAATAATGGGAACAAGCTCCACGCTTGTTTTATCTTTAACAAATATTAATACAGTGAAACTAAGTCAATACATATTAAGCATTTGGATATACATATTTTTTAAATGAAAATCGTGATCTTGGCTTCAAGACTCGACCGATTGCGGGATTGATTAACCCTGCAACAGATTAATTTATATAATGCGCTTTAAGAGAGGCCACCGTCGAAGTCTGTTTGAAGCCGGGCCTCATTTACACGGGTGATTTACGAGTTCACACATCGGGCCCGATCTCACTTAGCAATGATTTATGCCCAGCATCTCCCTCCGCAGAGTTAAACGCATTATCGG
This sequence comes from Bombyx mandarina, assembly GCF_030267445.1. NCBI lineage: Eukaryota > Metazoa > Arthropoda > Insecta > Lepidoptera > Bombycidae > Bombyx > Bombyx mandarina. The sequence goes on along the minus strand of NC_143212.1, from coordinate 10,115,995 downwards.
ACCACATGCCCTATCAAGTTCGTGAGCCGTTTAAACATGCCCTAATTCTCGCCCTCTGTCTGCGACGGTGAGATATGACACAGCTTTCGGAAAAATTAACAACTTAAGCTGCCGTTCTGATAGTGTCGGCTGCGACAAAGAAAATATTCAAATAATTAAATAGTACTCAACTTTTACTACTTCAAAACGATAACAGGCTGACATTCTTGTTAAAATAATTTTAACTATCGACACTGTATTTGTTGTAGCCCTGAAATGTAGAGCAATTGAAAATTTTGTGCTACTTGGGATTTTGCAGTATATCTCAGTTTTATCCATTCTATTCACAACCGATAAATAGATGAATAACATGAGATGATAAATTAAAGCCGCCGCCCATGACACGTGAGGTCAATGTTCGGATCGTTAGGAACCTCTGGGTCTGCGGAGGGACTTCGGTTCCCTCTGTATTTTGTACCGTATGTTCCATGGGGAGTGCTCTGAGGAATTATTCGAGATGATACCGGCATCTCGTTTTTACCATCGCACCACCCGCCACCGGAGTAGAGTTCATCCATACTACCTGGAGCCACTGCGGTCATCCACAGTGCGCTTCTAGAGATCTTTTTTGCCACGCACCATCCGGCTATGGAATGAGCTCCTCTCCACGGTGTTTCCCGAGCGCTATGACATGTCCTTCTTCAAACGAGGCTTAAGGAGAGTATTAAGCGGTAGGCAGCGGCTTGGCTCTGCCCCTGGCATTGCTGAAGTCCATGGGCGACGGTAACTACTCACCATCAGGTGGGCCGTATGCTCGTCTGCCTACAAAGGCAATAAAAAAAAAATGTTCCTACTTAGTTATAACTAACGACGAAATAGCTCCACGACAAAAAAAAACATGAACATTATAACGAATATTGGAAACGGTATGTTGTGTGTTTGGTTTTCACAATTACAGTGGCGTTGAGAAATGAATGTTAGTATTTGATTTTTTAAACAGGCTCTATGACTTTTTGAAAGTTTACAGTCTATTCTATTTTTTCTTAGGTCTACGGACGAGCTCACGGTCCACCCGGTGTCGAATCCATAGACATCAACCACGTTAATATCGCCCCCACCTCAAGACATGAGGTCGAAGCTTTGATTGCACTATAAACCTGTCCGTCCCGCTGTCCACTTCCACTCTTCAAACCGCAAAGCATGACTACTTCGCAGCTGGTATTGTTAATCGATGCGGGCTTATAGGACGCTCTACCTCCCAATACAATAAACGTATTTAAGTATTAAGGCTTGAATATTTTTTTACGATATATTTTCAAGGCTCTGATTTTCGTAAAAATCATAGTTACAATCGAACACGTTCGCCTCGCTCTCAAGACGGGCGACGACATTCTAGTTTTTCTATGTATTCTCTGCTAATCCCTTTTAGTAGGCTGTGAGTTCTGTCCATGTAAAAAGTTCAACATAATAATATTAAAATTGAGACACAAAGAATTGAGAAAGAAATTTTTTTTATAATAAATTTACCGTAAGTTGAATCGAAATAACATAAATAAACGCCATTCATCATTTAAATAAAACTATAAATAAAAGCAATGAAACTACTCCTGATCACAACACTATGTGTAATAGCCGAAGCGAAGCCGATTTCGCGCGAAATATTGCATTCATTAATCTTGTCATATAGATAAATAGAGGGGGTCTCACAGAATCATTTACTTTTGCACACGAACGAACTGTTTATTATGAGAATAGTGTATTGCAATGGACGTGTTACTTTTATTTTTCATCACAACACTGGCACAAGATTGTACTGAAGATATTTTTCGAAATCGTAATGATTTATGTAAATTACAATTCCAAAAAAAAATATACACTTACTGTGACCCTGCTTATTTCTAGCCTTTGGAGGTTAACATCAAAAGAAGAACCAGACTGATATTTGTGCCAATGCAACGGAGACTTAATGACCCGTCTAATATGAAACAGCTACTAATCATCTACCAAGAACAGCTTTTTTCTAGGAAAACTATAAAATCGTCCAGATGCTTTTAAAATAATTCGCCACTAGAAAAATATGCGCTCAGCACTCTTCTGCGGCGTCATAAATAATCTGTAACAATTCGGTCGGTCGATGTTAGCCTTCAATGTACTTTTCACAATAACCACCAATAAAAAATTTGGTCCCGTGGCCTAAGATTTGTTAATGTCAACCCACCGGATGCCCTCGTTTATTCGGTCACACAACTCGTAAATAAAACTTTATTAAAACGACAGTGAATTAAACGAACAATTCCACATTACGAGTCTTCCATAAACAAAGATACTTAAAGCCAATATCAATTTATGAACGTGACTCGCTTCTCATCCATAAAACTAAATATTTGAAGAACGCAGAACGTTCGTGTAAGTGGTAAGACAATTAAAAAAAACAAGCAAAACGGGCAGAATTATTAATTTTTAAATTATATTTAACCAAAAAAATATATTTACGGCTTAATCTCGCACTGATTACATTCGTTTTATAATTTCCTGAGTTTCAAATATTTTACAGTTTTCATAGTCACGGAAGACTGAGGTCTTTTAAAGTATAAGATTCGGTGGAACCTAAAAACCAAAATAACGTCGAAAATGATGGTAAAGTTTGTTAAATTTAAGTCTACACGGTTCGGTGCTTATACCGCAAGACCTATTTCATTTGAAAAGTAATAATGCCAATACATTTTCCTGATATTTGCTTTAAATAGGAGGACTTTTTTTAAAGCTATTGAAATTTATCACAAGACGTCGTTTCTCAAGGTACACACCCGCTCATCTTGAGCAAACAGAAAGAGATGTGATATTTTTAAGCCTTCTACGAAAAAAAATCAGAATTTATAAATAAAACCACCTTCAATGTGTACGAATATTACATTGCCGCGATAAAGTTCAGAAACGAAAGACCACTAACTCGTGTGGGTGACAAATACGCCGACCCGTGCTAACCAGACTGCAACTTTGAAGCCATGCTATCCGACTTAATTAAGGGCAACTTTGAACTCGCCTCTAAATAGAATTTTTAATTAGGTTAGAACGAAGCCTTACTTCAAGAGTCTTATATAAAATGTCTTTAATACACTTTTCCAATATTCTGTTTTTTTTTCTCCTTCATTATTTCCATTTGCTCTTTTATTATTATGAGATGTTTTGAGAGCTAATGGTAGGTAGATGTGACAATCTTGGCTGTTTCCACCATGAAGCAATAATGCTTGATTCTATCAATAAACCAAATGACGAATCATTTCTTTTTTCCAAGTAAAGTTCAACGAAAAAGCATGCCGGTTGTTTATTTATTCTTTTATTACTGTAAATCTTAATTTCCACTCTCGATTAAATAGCATCGCTGAAACACCAATTCAGTTCATTAATAAAAAGCAATTACAATGAGTATCAAAAAACAATAACTGTAGCGGCTATTTTAAATTGGACGACGTAAATCCTCATAGTGTTAATTGCTTCATTCATACCACTATAAAACCACAGAGATTTCACACTCTACAATACTGATACGAGTCGGTCCAGATTAATGGGTGCTTTAAAAATATTAACTCGGTACGATGTTCTGTTGTTTTTATGATACACGATAATGCTTTTATGTGCCGTCTTGAGCGCCGCCCATTCCCCGACAATTTCATAACAGTTACGGCTTCTGTTCGAAAGATATTAAATAATATAACTTATTTTATGTAATATTTGTTTTAATCCCCTCGAAGAAGCCTCTCGTTGGACTTATGAATTCAAAGTCAAGATCTAACTATATGAATAAATTATTAATAAGCTCGGGCAGTTGTTCGGGTGATATTCTTAACCAGCACTTGACATACATCGGCAGTTATCTCGGCGGGTTAATTTTCCGGGTCAGATGGTCGAAGCGGACGGGCACAGACCGCTTGGATGAATTCAATCAGAAGCAACAACCTAAGCAATCTCAACGCCACTGAAAACGATTGCGGACAAGTGTGTATTGAGTTGACCGCTACCCGAACATCAACAAGGGCCCTCACCTGCCGATAAAGCCAAGACCAGAATATCTACTCCAACAAATTGAAATTCAATTTTGTCAACTTTAAACTCTGAAGCAAACTGTATGTGAATACTCTATGTGAAGAAGAGTGAAGTACTTGTTAAGCTTTAATATATAGAAAGGCGCTCGTAAAATGTAACAAGAATATGCGAAATCAGCGCTGTAGTTTTGTTTTGTGTCGACTAACCCGCTGGTCTGCACTCATAATAAAGTGATGCTGTGAATACAAGTGGTGGCCACCGTTTTACTCCAAGCTGCGGGCAACAGTTTAAGTGAAACAGACAGCGAACCACTTAACCTTCGTCTCGTATTTAAAGGGAAGGCAATTCGTTGAACTCCGCCTGTGGCTCGTAAGTGTGATCATTTGATGTAAAACAACCGATCTAATAGAATAAGTCTTAGTAAACAAAATAAATCACTGATTTAGCATTAGTATTCGTTTAATTTTAATCACAAGTTTTGAGTGGGACAAATTAAAATTACTTTAACATTAACCTGACCTTTATAATTTGTTTATATCATTCCCGGCACTTCTAATGCTTTAGTTTATGTTAACCGAGTTATTCAACCGACTTATTTGTTGCTAAATTACTAATAGTATAATAACAGTGGTAAGCCCGTACAGGTAGCTGCCTCCACCCAGTCTATTTCTGACGCAAAACAGCCTCATGTGTTCTGGTTGAATCATCGACCTCACGGCTTAAGGTGGTGTTTACAACATGCGTCACGGCTTTTCGAATATTTTACGCGAAACGCGTGGTTATTTGGCGGAAGTAAAGATATGACGGTGGTATGGTACTTATAAGATTCGTTTAATATAGGTGAACACCTAAAAATATTTCTTAAAAGAGAATCTATTATAATTTTAAATTAAATCAATTATAGGAATTTCACTCTAGTAATATTCAAAGTTCTACGATGTTCGTGAGTAATAATTGAAGAGCTAATGGTAATGGATACCCTTAAGTGTCATCGTGCTATCCAGACGAGACGTCTCCCGATAAATCGACTCAATTATTTTGCTTAGAAAGCGTTCATTTGTCACTGATCTTAATATGAGATTCATTCAGTCAATCGGAGCGTGCCCGCAATATTATGACTTTTTACATTTATATTATTACGGTATCGACTACATCATGTGCCATATCGATTTGTCAACTTTAAGAATCGCATGATTCATTAAAACTTATGACATGATTCAGCTTAGTAAAGTTAAATATGTAAGTAGATAACGATACAGAAAGAAACGCCGACGATATTCGTTAAGACGTAACTTTGACTTTGCTCATCATACAAAGAAAAATTAAACAAAATGGAAAATAAACTTCAAGAGACGTAAACAATAATGAAAGTGTTCGTTTAATTAGGAAACATTAAGAAATTTTATGAACCGTATGAAAGTTTGACTTTAATGATTCCTATCAAGTTTCGAGATAATTCACACAGCGTAAATCTTTGAAACGCACACAGATTAGTTACGTAAGTTCACGAGAAAAATGCTTGATATTTTTTTTTAAAGCTATAAAGAATTGTTAGAAGCAGTAAAACGTAAAACCCTATCCAGTTCAATAAAAATATGTTAGTGTATATTTGCCTCACAGTGAGCGACCACCTACGTTATGGGTTTACGATTGTATTCGTGACAGACTGGCTCTATATTCCGCCAGTAATGGGAAGAAACATAATACATTCGACCATAACAACGGAATGATGCAACCTTGTAAATTTGGCACGACACGGATTTCCGGTGTTGGGAAATGACTATTACCGATTTGGACGGAAAATTGAATATTAGTAAATAATACGTGAATTGATGTAGATATATTTGTTACTTTGTATTTGGATTTGTATTTAACTACTACAAAACTCCAACATCAACTTACTTTTTTATTGCGCTTTCGTGATTTTCTAGCCACTAGGCTCGACTCAAACGTTTGTTCCGAATGCTGAATCGCAATAGCCGCGTTTACTTTTTACTACGAATAGACCACCAGGTTAACCTGAAGGATTTTCTTTTTCCTTTTTATCCTTCTTCTTTCCTAGCTTCTTATTTTATATAGCCTACAACAGCTCGACTCCGTCCTTTTGACAGCAGCTTTCTCTGCGTTTCATACCAGCACATTGCGAGAGCCAAACAGCTTTCACTAACGATATGATAACATAAAATAAGGCTACAATGAAAGTAAAATGTGCTTCAAAAGGAGTCTAATTAAGAATTAAAAAATAAATGTCCCAATCAGAGTATAGTACGAGTAATGGAGCGTTATGATCCTTGATAAATGTACAAAAATTTCACCTTAAATTGACAACTTTAACAATTTCATTTTGCGGTAGGCAGCGGCTTGGCTCTACCCCTGGAATTGCTGAAGTCCATGGGCGACGGTAACCATTCACCATCAGGTTCCACTTGATGGTTCCACCTGATGGTGAGTGGTTACCATATGCTCGTCTGCCGACAAGGCAATAAAAAAATAGTATCAAAAAACTTACGATTAAAACATTCGTTAGGTAGGTACGTAGATAGATAAATACAGGTCTAGCTAATAAAGGCATGTTAAAAAGAGCTTCTGGCCTACCTGATATTATTTTTTTGGGATGAAAGGATCGCTGGTGGCTCAGAAGCCTTTCCGGCTTCAACAGGATAGACGGGCGAATACCTCAGCCAGGAGCGGTGGGCCTTGCTCACAACTGCCCTAACGCCTCCAAAGAAGATCCTACAGCTTAATGGCAGCTGCTTGCAATTTTTTTAACGAATTTTGATGCAAAACCGGCCTATCCATAGTTTCACCCATAGATAACAGATGACTTTGTAAGCATTATTTTTGCACGTATTTTGCCTACTCAAATACAAATTCATGAAAACTTAAATCTCATTGCTCCATAATAAGTATGGTAAGCTTAGGCCACTTTTGCGCTGACGGCCTCATATAAACCCTTAACAGGAATTCATTTGTCCACATTGAGATATAAATTACCATTCAAGTCTCAATTGTATTATCATAAAGATATTTTCTACCTTACTTATATATTTTAATACACTAGAATATTTAAAAGCCATTGCCTCAAAACTATTTTGAAAAATCGAATACTTCCAACAATCATAACTCGTTCGTATTAAATCGCTAATGAGTCTGCGGCTTGTCATACGAATTGGATATGACTTCATTAAGTAAAGGCCAAATAATAACGGCAGTTAAGCCGCTCGCATCAAATAGAATAACTGACAGTAGTGGTAATTCGTTCGCATAACGACCGGCTTCTGGCCAGTTCACGGGGTGGCTTTAAGCTAACTAATTTGGTTAATGTCAGTGATGGAAATTTGTGCCAGGAACGTTTTCGCCGGAGCTAATATATGGAACTGACTTGTCGGATTTTAGTCGGTAATGGGTTTCAACGTTTTGTAGGTTACATTCATTAATCTTGTCTAGTTATATAAGAGAAAGCAATTAAGTCCACACTATCTTACGTTATCAATGTTAGTTTTTCATTATGTTGATAATAATTGTAATCGCTTCTATATATTTTTTTGATATGTACTGCATGATTAATGCTAAAAATTGTTTTACACGTATGTTAATTAATATCCCTAAAGATTTTGGCCGTTAGAAAACATAATTGAGGGAATCTCAAGTATCAAAGTGGGTAGCGGCATTCAGTTTGTGATGTCTGGGACTAAACACAAAACGGTTCGCGATTTCGCTCACCGAACTAATGCAATAAAAACATTATTTTTGCTTTAAAATTTTACTTACAATACATTGCACGTTTATTTATCGACAGTATCGATTTAAATACATATTTAATTCATATGTTCAAACTACATATTATATTTACAAATTAAGTATACAAATGAGATGAAAAAAAAACTCACGCAGAAATACGGAAGATGGTTAACTATGATTGCCCATAGACATTTACAAAATAAATGCCGCCAAACACCTTGAGATATGAGTTCTAAAGTCTCAGTTTTTACAATACAATGGCTGCCCCACACTTCAAACGGAAACGCATTACCGCTTCACAGTGGAAACAGACAGGGTGGTAGTATCTACCCGTGTGGACTCACCTGACGTCCTACCCTCAGTAGTACTTTAGTGGTATCATACAAAAAAACTATCCAGAAGGGACTACAAGAATACTAAAAACCGTCCAGTCAAACGCACTAACGAAAGATTAAAACTATAATGTGTATTTAGCTTATGAGGCATGTATTTAAGAAGATTAATATAACAAATTCATTTTGAAAATATTTCTCATTCCGAGCAAACGGATTTATGCATCGACTTTTTCGCTCTCAAAATCATGAAAGTCATCTCAATAATGGCTGATGTTTGCTCGCACTCATTTCTAACTGTATTTAACAACTCAAATATGTTAATTACACAGTAAAGCGCATCGGAATACGAATATTGATTGATTGTACGGGCTTGCTCCTGCTATCCGTGTCAAGAGGAAAAACTGGATTTCAGAATACATCATAATATTTTACGCGCCAGTTCTTTACGATACATAGATAAATGCCAACAAATCGGCCTTTTCGCAACATCGTTTGCATTTCCACTTTTCCAATGTAAAAAAGGAAGTATTATCATTGCTCTAATTCTAAAACTAAGCTTCTTCTGTTGCTCCCCAAAATTCGTATATTAAGGAGCCAGGGTTACATACCTATGCAAAAAAAGTGTAAGTGGCAAGATAATCAACCTTACTGGTGGTAGGACCTCTTGAGAGTCCGCGCGGGTAGGTAAAACCGCCCTGCCTATTTCTGCCGTGAAGCAGATGTAATGCGTTTCGGTTTGAAGGGTGGGGCAGCCGTTGTAACTATACTTGAGACTTTAGAACTTATATCTCAAGGTGGGTGGCGCATTTTCGTTCTAGATGTCTATGGGCTCCAGTAACCACTTAACACCAAGTGGGCTGTGAGGTCGTCCAACCATCTAAGCAATATTTTTTTTATTATTAAATATCTTCATATGTCTAACATTTCAAAAAAGGTAGGGGATTTACACTACCTTAACCACTTAACATTAGATTGGTCGGTGAATTAACAACAAGAACACAAATTGTTAACATAGGTACATCGTCTTTTCGCATTAAAAGGGTACAATTTCCAAAAACATTCGAAATTGAGTTAATATTCGGAATCATTTCGGAATTTGGTATCACCAGTATTTTTCTTATAAATACTGTCAAAAGAGCGTAGTTTAATTTTAGTGTTTTTTTTTTTATTTCCCTATGTTTTGACTACTATTAACAAAATTAATACATAATTTTATCTTACTTTAAAAGACAGATAATGTAACTGGTAAAAACTAAAAAATAAATGTTGTAAAAAATAAAAGTAAAACACTCTCCTGTAGAATTTAGCAAGTTTTGAGATTATACAGTTTTAATGCGAGAAGACGACATGTGACATAATCACGAATACGAGCCTTCAAGCCGCAAGGTACACTTCAAATTCGTTTTTTGAAACACAACTTCGGGCATTGTTCAACCCTATTGTGCTCCTGTCAACGAACAGCCGAATCGCGGGCGCTTCAATCTTACGAAGAAATTCCGATAAGCCAAATGCAATTGTAACCCCATTCCATTAGTCGAAGTTCAATTACCGAGGCAAAAGGGGCCGTGAGTGCGACACTGGTTATTTGTTTCTCACGGTCACACCCGCCCACCGCACTACGTTCAGGCTTTTGTGCAAACGAGGAGTCTGCTTGTAAAACCTGTAATCCACCTAGCCGTAGACTGTTTGCTCTTGTTATATTTTAAGTCAACGATGCACTAGAGTGGCCCTCTCGAGCAATTTAGCCTCGAGATTTTTGTTTTTGTTTTCTTGGAATCCCATCTTGTATAATCGGTGTAAAGAATATTTCTTCTTGTCCTTATCGTCTGCCTGGCGTCAATCTACCTCGGGTTGTAGTGTCCTTGTTCTGATATAGAAATCGGGATTACGGATTACTCCGAGGGTATATCTTAATTAGGACACATACAAGTACATTGAGATCTCGACGAGAGGTCTCAATTTAATGGTTCGCTACTTTCGTATGCTTTATTTCATTACACATGACAGCTGCACAACAAATATATCCCCCTTTCTGCCGTGAAGCAGTAATGCGTTTCGGTTTGAAGGGTGGGGCAGCCGTTGTAACTATACTTGAGACCTTAAAACTTGTATCTCAAGGTGGATGGCGCATTTACGTTGTGAATGTCTATGGGCTCCAGTAACCACTTAACACCAGTTGGGCTGTGAGCTCGTCCACTCATCTAAGCAATAAAAAAAAATATAATAATAACCGTGCAGACTCAACATTATCAAACATGAATCGGTCATAAGTAAAAACCTTCGCTTTACAGTTGACTAACCTCCGCGTTGACCATCTCCATGTGAAGCAACATCGTCCATTACCACTATTGACACGTAATAAACGAGCCAATTGAAAATGCACAAGAGACCCGAATATAAAATGAAGTCATTACTATGTTTGACCTTGGTTTGCGTGTCGTCTGTGATCTCCGTAAGAGGACAACCACTTAGACCCACACTAAAGCATATTAATAAATTATGTTCCATCGCCAGAAGCCGTTAATGCATTCTTTAAGCACTTAAGTGAACAGTAATGATCATTCAATATAAATTCTGAATGACATCGTGAATAAAAATACCGAACGAAAGCGTTTCGAGACAATTCTCTGAAAAATCTTTTATACCAAAGAAATTCTTCTGAAGAACACTTTTAAGATGTCGGTATTTTATTTCAAAGTACTAGGTCACAATGCGGGTATTTACAAAGAACCACTGGAACGTTTTTTTAAGGTTAAAAATCCTTTGAAATCTCTTCGTGTCTTTTATTTTAAGTACATAATATAAAAACTATTCGACTTTATTACATTGCTGTCTTTAGTTTAGCTAAATTGCTATTGATCTAGTTTAAAAACTTATCGTGAATAAAAAGATTAGTTTTCAGCTCACCTAGTATTAATCAGTTACCGGACCCTTTGAATTCAAACAAATACGGAGAGTACTTAATAGTAGGCAGCGGCTTGGCTCTGCCCCTGGCATTGCTGAGGTCCATGAGCGACTGTGACCACTTACCATCAGGTGGGCTGTATGCTCGTCTGCCTACAAAGGCAAACAAAAAATATACAAAAATACACAGTACCATGGCTTATCCCCTTGCTTATCACCAATGACTACAGCAATATTTTATTTTGACGTTCTGATGTCTATGTGTTCCCACAAGCATTTAATACTAACACAGCCATAAGCTCGCCTACCATAAAAACCAATAAAATGTGTCCAGCTACAAAATATATTAGTGGTGACGTTGTTGGTGCAACTTAATGAAATAATAAATAAATGTAATAAATCAAGTGTGTTTATAATATTACAGGTAGTTTTACTTTTGAAGGCAGGCAAGCAAACAATCCCCTTGAAAGTAAGAGGCCACTGTCACTTATCGTCTTCAAAAGCCCCAAAAATTCAGTCAAGCCGCTGTCATGTCTTACTTGTAACATTACAAAAGATAAAATAAAACGCAATGACAACATTGGAGACATCTTCAATGTTGATTGTAACAGTTTGTTATATCATGATTCTAATCTTTTGATAAAACTTATTTCAATGTCAGGAGATAATCAATACGAATATTTTTAAAAGAAACTCCTTTAACTAAAACCTAAAACTAAATTATTTTATTATAAATAATTATTATCTTTAGGAACAATAGAACGGATTTGATTTAACGTCAGTACATAACACGCTTCATTAGATCGAGGTATTTGTTAGCAGAACCAATATCGTCTTAATGTCTGCGGAGGCTGCGGGGTAATTATGACGTCAGTATCTCGCACACCCTTGTTGTCGGTTTCCTATATTTAATCTAGTATTGCTGTTTATCTTTTTATAACAAACGAATACACATATTGTAATTTTGGGTTGTTTACGAGTACATGAAATTCACGAAAGTATTCATTGAAACAACGACATTGAAAAGTTTTCAGGATTTTTTTTATTGCCTAGATATGTGGACGAGCTCACAGCCCACCTGGTGTTAAGTGGTTACTGGAACCCATAGACATCTACAACGTAAATGCGCCACACACCTTGAGATATAAGTTCTAAGGTCTCAGTATAGTTACAACGGTGCGATGGTAAAAGCGAAATGCTGGTATCATCTCGAACAATTCCTCAGAGCACTCCCCATGGAACATACGGTATAAAATACAGAGGGAACCGAAGTCCCTCCGCAGACCCAGAGGCTCCAAACGATCCGAGAGAATGGGATTATCGACAATCCGAACGGCCCTCCTCTGTATGGAGTCAAATGGAAGAAGCTGGTATTTGGGAGCCCCGGCCCAGAGATGGGAGCAGTACTCCATGCGAGGCCGGACTTGTGCTTTATAAAGCAAAAGTCTTTGTCCAGGCGTGAAGTACCGCTTCGCTCTGTTGAGGACTCCCAGCATTTTGGACGCCAACTTGGCTTTGCCTTCCAAATGACTCCGAAACTGGACATCGCTCGACCCCAAGTATCCCGATACTCTCGGAAGGTTGCAGGGACACTCCTTGGAATTGCGGCGCCATGACAAAGGGGTCCTTCTTCGCAGTGAACGCGCAAACTTGTGTCTTTATCGGGTTGAATTGAACCAAGTTCAATTCACCCCATTCGGAGACTCGCCCCAGAGAGTTCTCCACTTCAGACACAAGTTTTGATCGTCTCTCTTGCACCACGCTCCGAGAGAGACTCTGATGGCCGATATATCGCGCATCCCCCGTGCTGTCATCCGCATAGCAATGCATGCCATCAATAGACAGCATGTCATTGATATACATGTAATGTAACATGTATATATGTATGCATGTATACATGTGTAGTGTAACTATGTATTATTATTATTATTATTGTATAAGTTTGACTTTGTTTATAATAACTTTGAAATTATATTAGATGTAGAATTATTATATTTAAAAATTATGTTGATTTTTAATATTGTCTGTTTTTTGGGACAAACATTCTTTGTATATAGTCAGCAATGACGCACCGTGCGCAAGCGCTACGGGTGGCCCCCGCGCGCACTTCACCAGCAGTCCGTAAACTGCCTTGCCGTCGGATACTCGCATGATTTTACCTGCTAACCCGCTTCGCAGTGCTTGCGCATAGTCTTGCGTAATTTTAGCTTATAGTTGAAGTCTGTTTATTGTTATTATTGTTGTTTCCTCTTCCCCTTCTATGTGTTTGTTCTTAATATAATATTATAAGACAATAAAACTGAAAGTGTTTTTAAAAACTGTGCGGGTGGTTTAATTTGACTAACACTTCATTGGTGACCTCTCATACAGAACGCAATATGAGTGTGGAAAAAACAATTGCAAGTGGCAGTAGTGACCTTGGTCGTGTGGGTGTAAGGGTACCACCGTTCTACCCGGATAAACCTGCGCTCTGGTTTGCACAGCTGGAGAGCCAGTTCCTGTTGTCGAGCATAACCGCTGACTCGACAAAATTTCACTATACCTGCAGCCAGTTGGATGAAGCCTACGCCTCGACAGTGGAGGATATCATCACCAATCCTCCAGCCAGTGGGAAGTACGAGCGATTAAAGTCGGAGTTGATTAACCGTCTTTCCAAGTCCCGTGAAAAGAAAGTCCAACAACTCCTGCATCACGAGGAACTCGGTGATAGAAAACCCTCGCAATTCCTGCGACATCTAAGGGACCTCGCCGGGGCAGACGTACCAGAAGACTTCGTGCGCACCATTTGGGTTAGTCGTCTACCCTCAAATACCCAGGCTATTGTAGCATCGCAGTGCAACGCCTCGCTCGAAGACGTGTCGCAGTTGGCAGATAAAGTGCACGACGTAGTATCCAACAGCCCACAAGTAGCAGCAGTGGGAGTACCCGAAAGCAGTGCCGTTAACGCTCAGATAGCGGAACTCACCCGCCAGGTACAGGTACTGTCAACAAAGTTAGACAGGATGTCACGCTCAAGGCAGAGATCAAACTCCTTTCATCGGAACCACACACGCGCTTCCAGGTCCAGGACCAGGTCTGACTCAAACTACAGAAAATTCCCGTTATGTTGGTACCACTCAAAATTTGGAAATCGGGCTAAGACATGTGTGAAACCTTGTGATTTTTCGGGAAACGCAGCGGGCATTCGGTAGTAGCGACCACCGACTGTCCAGGTATTGGTCGCTTATTCGTTACAGACCAACGTACTAAAATGCAATTTTTAGTGGATACAGGTAGTGACTTATGTGTATTTCCGAGAAAGTTTTTAAAAGACAACCGTCAAAAAACAAAATATGATCTTTGTGCAGCAAACGGTACAATTATTAATACCTACGGCTATGCTCACTTAGTTCTTAACCTAGGGTTGCGCCGCGACTTTGCTTGGCGATTTATTGTAGCGGATGTCACAAGGGCTATAATAGGTGTTGATTTTTTATCTTTTTATAATTTAATTGTTGATGTTCGCAGGCAACGCTTAATCGACGCTGAAACTTCACTTGCGACCGCGGCTTCGCTCGATCATTCTCATGAGGACATTTCTTCGGTGCGGGTTGTATCAGGTGATTCTGTTTATCATTCTATACTAGCACACTACCCTGACATCACTCGCCCATCAGGCATACACAGTACACCGAAACATGACACTGTACACTATATTCGCACCACACCTGGACCACCGATTGCAAGCACACCACGTAGACTGGCACCGGACAAATTAAAAATTGCAAAGGCCGAATTTGAGACTATGCTGCAAAATGGTACTTGTCGACCGTCATTATCACCATGGTCTTCACCACTACACCTAGCTCCTAAAAAAGATAATGGCTGGCGCCCCTGCGGGGATTATAGGATGCTCAATGCACGCACCATACCAGACCAATACCCCATACGCCATATTCATGATTTCAGTCATAGTCTCGCTGGTTGCAAAGTATTTTCATCGTTGGATTTAGTGAGAGCTTACAATCAAGTGCCCGTCCACCAGGACGATATCGCGAAAACTGCCATCACAACGCCGTTCGGTCTTTACGAATTCCCATACATGACGTTTGGATTACGTAATGCCGGACAAACGTTTCAGCGTTTTGTTGATGAAATGCTTCGGGGTCTAGATTTTACGTACGCCTATATCGACGATCTTTTAATATTTTCCAAGGATGAAGAGGCTCATAAAAAGCACCTGCACCAACTGTTCTCCAGGCTTCAAAAATATGGCATAGTTATCAACACAGGAAAGTGTGTGTTCGGTGTCCCAAAGGTTACATTTTTAGGTTACAGCATTTCTGCTGAGGGCACTAAACCTCTTCCCTCAAAGGTGGAAGCCATTAAGACTTTCCCTCTACCAAAAACGGTCAGAGAGCTCAGGCGGTTCCTAGGGATGGTAAACTTTTACCGCAGATTTATCCCTGAAGCTGCAGTCCATCAAGCGCCTCTGAATCTCCTCCTGACCGGCTCCGTCAAAGGGTCTCATCCCGTTAATTTCGGAGACAGGGAACATCAAGCCTTTGAAGCCTGCAAAGAAAGCTTATGCAAGGCCGCCATGCTAGCACATCCGGAATGTAACGCAAAGCTCGCGTTAGTTACGGATGCCTCTGATTCGGCAATAGGGGCAGTCCTCCAGCAGCAAAAGGAAAATTCGTGGCAGCCGTTGGCATTCTTTTCACGAAAGTTGAGTTCCACACAGCTCAAGTATTCCCCTTACGACCGTGAACTCTTAGCCATTTATGAGAGTGTGAAATATTTTCGTCACATGGTGGAGGCCCGAGATTTTACCATCTTTACGGACCACAAGCCATTGACGTATGCTTTTCACTCTCGTAAAGAAAACTGCTCACCACGCCAATTCCGACACCTTGATTTTGTCTCGCAGTTTACCACAGACATACGCCACATCTCAGGGAAAGACAATGTTGTTGCCGACACGTTATCCCGAATCGAAGAGATCGTGCAACCCATTGACCTTGAGCAAGTAGCAAAGGCTCAGCAAGGAGACAACGAGGTAAAAGACCTTTTGGAGGATAACTCTTCCCTTTGCCTCAGAAAGGTGAAGCTACCTGGGTCACGCACAGAATTATACTGTGATGTGGGTGAGACAGTACAGAGACCTTTCATTCCGAAGCAGTTTCGACGACAAGTCTTTCAGAGTCTACACTCACTCAGTCACCCTGGCGCCAATGCGACGGCGAAACTAGTTTCTGAGCGATACGTGTGGCCTGGAGTTCGAAAAGACTGCAGAGAGTGGGTACGTACCTGCTTAGCTTGCCAGCGCTCTAAAGTTACACGTCACGTTTATTCGCCCATCGCTGCCTTCAAAGTACCACGAGCTAGGTTCACATTCGTCCATATAGACTTAATCGGTCCATTACCGGTTTCACACGGCAATAAATATTGTCTTACAGCCATTGATAGATTTACGCGATGGCCTGAGGCAATACCCTTGCCAGACATAAGTGCCGAAACTGTTGCAAAAGCACTAATTAGCGGATGGATATCGCGGTTCGGCTGCCCAACGGACATTATTTCTGACCGTGGCAGTCAGTTTCAATCGGAGCTGTTCAAAAATTTGTCACAACTGTCCGGATTTCAACACCGACGGACCACTGCTTATCATCCCCAAAGCAATGGACTCGTGGAGCGATTCCACAGACAGCTTAAAGCTGCTATTATATGTCATGCCAACGACAGTTGGGTTGAATCGCTTCCACTTGTTTTGCTAGGGATCCGTAGTGCAGTTAAAGACGACCTCCGAGCATCATCTGCAGAACTTTTATATGGAGAAGCGCTACGTTTACCAGGAGAATTTTTTAACCCCGAAGTAAGCGATACCGTCAACGTAACAGATTACATGGCACGACTTCGCAAGTTTGTTAAAGACCTACGACCCACACCAGCCTCTCGTCACGGCGGTAAGCGTACATTCATCTTTAAGGACTTAGCAACAGCATCCCATATATTTTTGAGGGATGATACATTGGGAGGTTCGCTTAAACAAGCATATTCTGGACCTCATGAAGTCTTACAGCGTGGTGACAAAGTGTTTAGAATAATCCTAAACGGTAAAAACGTCGCAGTATCTATCGACCGCATCAAGCCGGCCTACATACTGCACGATTCAGATACCACACATACACCATCACCCACACATACATACACTCACACAGATTCACCTGATACTACAGACCCAGTTGTCCTCGATGCCGATGAAGGTGTCATCAGGAGAACTAGATCAGGGCGTAGAGTGAAGTTTCCGCAATATTATCGCCCGTAACCCGGTCTCTGGAGGGGGGTGATGTAGTGTAACTATGTATTATTATTATTATTATTGTATAAGTTTGACTTTGTTTATAATAACTTTGAAATTATATTAGATGTAGAATTATTATATTTAAAAATTATGTTGATTTTTAATATTGTCTGTTTTTTGGGACAAACATTCTTTGTATATAGTCAGCAATGACGCACCGTGCGCAAGCGCTACGGGTGGCCCCCGCGCGCACTTCACCAGCAGTCCGTAAACTGCCTTGCCGTCGGATACTCGCATGATTTTACCTGCTAACCCGCTTCGCAGTGCTTGCGCATAGTCTTGCGTAATTTTAGCTTATAGTTGAAGTCTGTTTATTGTTATTATTGTTGTTTCCTCTTCCCCTTCTATGTGTTTGTTCTTAATATAATATTATAAGACAATAAAACTGAAAGTGTTTTTAAAAACTGTGCGGGTGGTTTAATTTGACTAACACTTCACATGTAACTCGATGGGTCCGACCGGTCACCCTTCTTGAGGATAGGGTGAACGTGGGCGGTCTTCCATGAAGACGGAACCCTGTTAGTGCAATAAGAGAGGCGATACAAACGCGTTAGCGCAGGTTTCAGCTCAGAGGCGCACCACTCGACTTATGGACGTCCAGGAGTCGGAGCTCCCGCCTGACTGCACACTGTGTGAAGCAGATATCCGGCAGGGAGCTATCACACCGGGGGATGTTCGGTGGTGTGGCACCCCCGTCGTCCACAATCGAGTTCGAGGCAAAGAGTTTGACCAGAAGGTCAGCCTTCTCTTTCGCGCTGTGGGCCAGATTGTCATCGGACTTGCGCAGTGGTGGGAGACTTGACCTGCAAAAGTTTCCTTCTGCAGCTTTGGCGAGCGACCAAAAAGCACGGCTCCCGGAGGGATAGCTTTTCAATCGCTCGCCAACTCTAGCAACGTGCTCCGACTTCGCCTTGGCAATTACCTTCTTGTAGGACCTGGAAGCGGCGTTATATTTCCGCCTTTCCCCTGAGATGTTAGGATCCCGACGTCTCCTGGCATTATCCCATGCCACGTATGCGGACCGCTTGAGGTATGCAGCATCCCTGCTGGCATTGTTATACCAGGGTCTGCTGCGACCCCCAACGGGCACTTCAGAGGAGGGAATAAACAATTCCATCCCCTGGAGCACCACGTCTTCAAGACGGTCCGCACAGACGTCAGGATCAGCAGAGGAAAAGCAGAACCGCCCCCATGGGTAGGATGCGTAAAATTCACGCAATCCTTCCCAATCTGCTGACATATACCGCCAAACTCTTCGATACCCGGTCGTCGTTCGACGATCAGGACGAGAGAGTGGTACGGCAGCACGAATAAGGCAGTGATCAGACGATCCAAGCGGAGCGTCGACCACCACACTGTATCCGGCCGGATCTGTGGTCAGCAGAAGGTCTAACAAAGAAGGCTCGTGCCCCTCGATATCTAGGACACGGGTGGGCTGTGTCACCAGCTGGGAGAAGCCGTAGGCCAAGGCGAAATCGTAGGCAGCCCGACCCGGGAGGTCAGTGGTTCTGGACCCCAACCACTCTTGGTGGTGAGCGTTAAAGTCTCCAAGAACCACCACCTCCGCAGATGGGTACTGCTCAAGCACGCGGTTAGTCCCCTCTTGCACATGCTCAAACAGAGCTGAACCTGCATCACTGCTGTGGGACCTGTACAGGCACGCGTAGATTCGGCTACGGCCCCCGTGATCCACGCGCAGCCACAAGAGGGACAGGTCCCGTTGTTCGAGGCCCCGAAGACGGCGACAACAGACATCAGCCCGGACGAATACGCACACCGGCTTTTCGCTAAGACTACACTATAGAAAAATATTAATAAAGACAAACAATATTTAATTTAATCTCAATTTGACCACAGATACTTTATAGGTCTATGACCACAGACGCCTAGACGTCAAGAACAAAAGTTTGACAATAAATAAATAGTATGCATGTGTGTGTGCGTCAAATACATGGTAGTGTGTGTAATATTTTTTTTATTGATTTAATGTATTTTTAGGCATATTTAAAATAATATTAACATTCTGCACTCCTTCTCTATATTCTCTATAAGTGTGGGAAATTTCATACTCCTGCGTCTGCGTAATTTTCGTAAAAAGGGATACAAAGTTTTTCCTTCACGTATTAATATATAGATTTTATTATTATTAAAGTGAGAAAGAGCTAGAATTATTAACTCTTGAGTAGGTTTCGCTTGCTCCACGTTACGCCTGCACTAGCTGAAAAAAGAACATGTCATTCAGGATACATTTTTTTGTGGAAATTAAGATTTGCTTTAAAAAATCTTATATATACGCCTATAGGAACTATTGTGTCTTAGACAAACCTAATTAAAATTACAAGATATTACTTATATTACACATGCATAAACATAAGTAACAATTAAAAATAACAAATTAAAGAAATTATATTACAGTTATTTGGCATAACATAATTATTTAGCAACTCAATAGTCACAAAATTTATTTATCTACTGAAACATCACATTCGCACAAAAATAATGCGTACCTTTGTCTCAAATCTAGATACACAATCTTAACAATGAAACAAATATTTTGTTACGTCGCGTCGGCGTGCGCAATTCGTCACGCGCTTAAAAGCACTGATCTATTTTGCAAAACGTGACAAAAGAATTATAAGCTTTAATCGAAAAGTATTATCGTGCATTTTTTTCACCCTTCACTTTTGTGCCGCCAATCTATATTTTCTCTATTTATTATCAGTTGAGCTGGAATATACCGCTTTTATCTTTGGTTCATTATTGCACGATCATTATTATTATTACTAGTTTTAAGATACTCCTGTAAAAAACTCTCCACGAGACAGGCAGTGCCTAGTGTGGAGAGTTTTTAGCAAACTGTTATGTGTAAATGTTTTCAAGGTTAATAAATAAATTTTTATTATTATTATTATATTTTACTCGTTATACATTAAACAACACACAAACAACACTTTTTCAAACACAAACAAACAAAAAACATTGATTTTACAAATCAGGACATAATGTTTAAGGCACTGGACTCATGACGTCTCCATGAACTGTCTTATCACTAGGGGGTCGTTTCATTAAGCCGACCCGGACCACATTAAACATAACGACTCAAACACAAGAGGACGTGTGCATTAAATGGTTTATTTAGTGAAATAAAAAACAAAACTAACATCTATCTGGAATGGTTCTCAAAGAACAGGTAGTAGACTTAAATTTTATATTTTAACCTTCCTCGTATAGTACTTAACTTTTTATTTTGTTAATAGATTATTTTTTTAAATACGCAATTCTAATATGCCTGTGCCCATACACCCATTTTGTTTTAGTGCAATAAATAGATTTTATACAGAGCTCCATGTACATAATATCTCGATGCAGAGCTCAGAAAAAAAAAATACCAGTGGTAGGAAATAACAAAGGGAAAATCTTTCACCGATAGAATGTCTTGATTTGATAGCTTGATGGTAGGAATGTTGTTGTTTGGAACATGTCTATATGTCTACAAGGTATTCTTAAAATTGTCGTAAGCGGGTTTAATATGTTATAATCTGCAGTTGTTCCCACTACTCTGCTTAGTTAACCCAAAAGTAATCACGCGTCCAGATCGTTGCATGGTTAATGCAAAAATATGACTATGATATGAGTAGATGCAGTCATCTGATTTTATTAGATCTTGTTATAACGCGAATGCCGCTACCTACCCTACAACGCGATGTCAAAGCTACTATTGCATTCCATTGCGGCTTAAAAATACAGGAGCAGATTTCCACTGCAGCTCAGATGCTCATCTATGGCAGTTAAGAAAAACAACAAACAGTAATGCTCAAATTGGACAAACATGTTTCCCATTCAATTTACCTACAGGAGCCTTACAGAACGTACGTTTTCTTCATTCGAATTGAGGTCCCCTTGGATATTTATGTTATACATAATAATCATGGTGCTATGAGTCATGTTTGTGAGAAGATCTCCGGTTTGAACGTGGGCGAGCCGGTCCTGCACGAAGGCGAACTAACAAATCATGTTTACCAACTTATGGCTTTTAAGGTGTACGTATATTCTAGATTCATCCGTGATATACCTAACGACGGATCAATTTGCATCCAGCGTGGCAGAGTTAATTTATAAATTTACGTAATTAGTGGTCGTACATCGTATTGTAAAACTTCACACGTAAGTGCCACTATCAATCAATATATAAAATGAGACTTCGACTTAATTTCTCATGATGGTTTGCGGAATTTACGTGGCAATATATAAGGGCTCCGATAGTCATTTAACTCCAACTTATAATCCGTGAAACGATATTACTCGAACGGAGATAGGTTACGTACAGATATTTACAACCGTTTTTTACTATTTCTCCTGAAAAACAATTATAGGTTGTAGAGCGAACACAGGTATGCTCTCAGTCCAAATTGACAAAATCTCCACAACGCAAATATGTAAAATGTATTTGTTTTATACGCCCGTTAAATCTGGATCAGCTAAACTGCTTCTAACTTACTGAAGCACACGCACGATAATTTTAAAGTCATATTGATCTAAAATTCATCTAATTAGACATTTAACTCATAATCTTTCATATCAACAATTAAAATAGCTAATACGAAGAATTGATTTATCTAAATTCAATTGATAGGATACTGTACTAAATCGATTACTACATTCTGCTATTCTGTAAATAAACTTTTTAAGGAAATAGGAGATCGAAATATATTCAACAATCTCAGCTTACAGGAAACATCTCGAGTTTCCTGAAATGATTAAAGAACATTTTATAAACAACAGCACAAAGTAACAAGAAAGTGCTCAATAATTTTTTTAAGAGCCTTTCAATATCAATATATTTTAACTTCAACATTGTTTACTTTGAGCATTCATATGTATATTGAGAACGAGTATGGTAGCTTAGTAGAAAAATCATTCAGTTATTCTCAGTGGGTTTTTTGGTACATTACTTTAACACAAATTCATTCAAAATTGACAAGAAGTGACAGGACAATTTTCTCAACATAATATTACGTTAGTTAATATTACTCTAATTTATTTGATAATAACTACAAAAAAACATGAATCTAATTCATATCTTATGACATAACCTGTTATCAGGTCTTGCAACCTTGAATTCGGTAATCTTATATTATACGATGTCACAACGATACAAGCTCAGTATTCTCGTGTTAGTGATTACAAAACAACTTGTGCAGAATGGAAAAAGAAAAGCAAAATGCGGGTATAATTTATGGAGAGCAAAATTTTTCGTTTCCGAATCACATGAATTATGGAAAATTTTTATTGGAGAGACTTTCGAAAGAAAAAGCAAAAGTGGCTTTGGTAAGCATTTGGTCATAAGTTATGAAAGATCGTCGAATTGCAAATCAAATAATGACTAATTCATGTTCTCAAGATCAATGGAGCTAGCGGAGAGAAATTGACATTTGGCGAAATGACACAGCAAATTGTAAATATAGCTTCTGCTATTAAACAACTTGGCATTGGGAAAGGCGATGTAGTAGCTATTTGCAGTGAAAACAGGACAGAGTATCTGACTACAACTATAGCTGTGCTTTGTACAGGAGCTACGGTTACTTTCATAAACAGTGCATATAGCAAAAGTACGTATTAAATAAAGTAAAATAATCATGAAGTTTTAATTAATAAATTAAAGTATAATTTTCAGGTGAATTCATACATACAACTAAAATATCGAAACCGAATTACATATTCCTGTCTCCAAGTGCTTACAAGGAGTTTTATGTAACTTTGAAGGAATTAAATATTGTGCAGAAATTCTTTCTATTTGGAATATCTGACGACAAAGACGTCACTAGTTTTAAAGATCTTGTCACAAAATATACTCATTTCAATGACTTTCAATCGAAGGATTTCAATGGTGAGTTTAATTTTGGTTACATTAAATATTTTCTTTTTAATACTGTTTGCGGATTTCTCTATTGGATTGCAATTCCAAAACACAGACGGCAAAGAGAAAGATTTCATTGCTATCAATACTGAGCAAAAGCTTATGTTCAGTAACTATTATAACTGAGTATAAGCCTTTGCTTGAATAGGTTTTGCTAAAAGCCTCAAGACCTCGCTCAATTTTCGTCACGGCTCTCCATCGGGTGTCTGCAAAGCCCACATTAGGTGAGCCTACATGACGCCTTACGGTGGAGATATCAAGATACCTTACATCATTCAACTTGAATATTGTTTTCAGG
This sequence comes from Bombyx mandarina, assembly GCF_030267445.1. Lineage (NCBI taxonomy): Eukaryota > Metazoa > Arthropoda > Insecta > Lepidoptera > Bombycidae > Bombyx > Bombyx mandarina. The sequence continues at coordinate 10,092,434 of NC_143212.1, read as the reverse complement.
AACCGATAGTACGTCAATAATTCTTTACTCTTCGGGAACAACTGGACTACCTAAAGGAGTGAAATTAACGCATCGCAACTTACTAGTTACTGGCTTTCAAAAATCGTACGCATTTTTTTTTCTTTTGCCTCATTTATTTGAAATTTTGCTTCTCACTAATTTTACAATTTTTTGTAGATTTTGTCAAAAAGACTTGGTTGTTTTAACTTTAGCACCATGGTGTAATACAGTGGGAATAATCTTAACCTTATTAAATATAAGCAAGAACAGAACTGTTTTATACCTAAACAAATTTCAAGAAGACGTGTATCTACAGTGTATTGAGAAATACAAGGTAAGTTCCGAGAACTTTTTTTTTTAATTTAATAAACACGAATGACTGTCCTGTATTTTCTCCAAAGCTGTAAATATATTTGAAGAATCAGAATAAAATAATAAAGGGAGCTTAAACTCTAAAAATAGGTTTGATTAATCTCGTATATTTTCAGGCTGGAATTCTACTAATGGTACCTCCTCTACTTGTTATTTTAACTAAATCCAAATTAATCGACAAATATGACGTGAGCTCTGTACAAATTATGTACTGTGGAGGAGCTCCTTTGGATTCATCAGTCATGACCAGCATAAAGAAAAGGTATTTTACAATAACCACTTTAATATCTTCTAATTCTTAGTGAGTTTTGTTTACTTGGTAATTAATTCCGCTAAAGTAGACCTCACCATAACTAAAATTCAATTCATTTACCAGATTCACCGGCTTAAAACATGTTCTTCAAGGGTATGGTATGACAGAAACCACAGGAGCATTAACTGAAGAAAGAGAGGACAATAACAAACTTGGCAGTGTAGGAAAAGTTGTGGAAGGAAATATAGTAAAGGTAAAAACCTTAATATTTACATTAAGCCTATTATCTAATAACCTGATCTTTTTTTCGTGGCTTTATACTACAGACTTAATATTATAATTTTCAGGTTGTTGATGTGGAAACACGAAAAACCTTAGGTCCTAACCAAAATGGTGAAATATGCGTCAAAGGTCCTGTATTGTTTGAAGATTACATTGGAAAAGATATAAATGAAGATTTAGATGAAGAAGGATTTTATAAAACAGGAGATATTGCGTATTATGACAATGAAGGATACTTTTATATCGTTGATAGAATTAAAGAGCTGATCAAATACAAGGCTGGACAGGTAAATCAAATACTAGGCAATCCAACAGTAACTTGTATTCAAACACGATCATACCAGATCAAAATACAGGATTTAATTTTAAGGAACCGTTACAAGTTTGAAAAAATATCTTGACAATATCGTTCTTTAATAAGTAAATTTCTCCCCAGTAAAATTAATGAAAACGATCCGCCTTTGGGTTAGATTACATTCAAAATCACAAGATGCTTCATATATTTAGTTTTTAACTGATGATACTCTAGATACTTTGTTTAAAGTCCTGAAAGTCTTGAAATATCTTAATGGATTTATTCCTTTCTTTTCTTTTTCTTCTCTTTTGATTGTTTATCTTCGCTCAACATAAGGAAAAAGCAGTATCGATAATTAAATTGAGAGAGTACAAAGGATAAATATTTTTTTTCTTTTTTTTAAGTCTTAGCAACGTATGTGTCGTATTCTCTAAAAAAAATCTGTTTAGTTGAATATTATATCTCATGAGCTCCTTTAACGTCTACAAAACAAAAACAAAACCGCTAATTCTGAAAAACTATCAACTCTACACAATTATCGTAATATCGTCATGAAATCATTCGTCAAGTTGACACTTGACAATTTTCAAATTCAAAATTTAATTTTATTGGATATACACTACAGTGAAAGTTGTAAAACTTGCAGGTTGCACCATCAGAGCTTGAAGCAATATTATTGCAGCATGACGCTGTTCAAGATGTTGGAGTCGCAGGGGCACCAGACCCTCTTGTTGGAGAATTGCCTACAGCATTTGTAGTCAAAAAACCAAATTCTAAAGTTACTGAAAAAGAATTGATTGATTTCGTGGCTGCGAGGGTAAATGAATTTTACTTTCATGGCTATATAATTGTTATAAATGTCCTAAAATGTTATTGTGAATAGCTTGGTTGGTATCACTTTGTGTAACGTACTCCGCAATCATATAGCACAAGATTGCCCATAAGCTTGCTTACCCCATCGATAGTTATCCGTATGCCATAATAACTATTCGTAAGTGACAAACATTGAGAATTTCGCGATAATAACTAGTCAGGTCATAAGTATTGTACAGTAAAAACTTTTCTTTTAGAATGCTGGCCACAAAAAAGTTTATTGAATTCGAATTTCGAATTGTTTATGAAAATAAAAATGTATACTTTTAGAATTTTACTCATTTTTAAATATGGAGTGGACGCTTAAAGAAGACCGTGTTGCAGTTATTGCGTTGCATCGTTGCGGTTACGCGCCAATTTTTTTAACATACTGAAAAATTTTAATATAACTAAAAGATTCGTTTATCGAACCATTAAACGATACAATGAAGACTCTAGTGTAGATGACAGGTCAAGAAGTGGTCGCCCTCGGTCTGTTAGGACTCCAGCAGTGATAAAAGCTGTGAAGGCGCGAATTCAAAGAAATCCCAAACGTAAGCAGAAACTGTTGGCCCTTCAGATGGGGTTATGCAGAACCACGGTCAAAAGGGTGTTAAATGAAGATTTAGGGCTTCGGGCATATCGAAGAAAAACAGGACATCGTTTGAATGCTCGTCTAATGGACCTGAGGCTGAAGAGATGCCGCGCTTTCTTGAAGCGGTACGCGGGAAAAAAATATCGGGAAATTCTTTTTTCGGATGAAAAAATTTTTACAGTAGAAGAGAGCTACAACAAACAAAATGATAAGGTGTACGCACACAATAGTGAAGAAGCGAGCAACCGTATTCCGCGTGTCCAACGAGGTCATTTTCCATCCTCGCTCATGGTATGGTTGGGAGTTTCTTATTGGGGCTTAACAGAGGTACATTTTTGTGAGAAAGGTGTAAAAACGAATGCAGTTGTGTATCAAAATACAGTCCTGACGAACCTTGTGGAACCTGTTTCTCATACCATGTTCAATAACAGGCACTGGGTATTCCAACAAGATTCGGCGCCAGCTCATAGAGCGAAGAGCACACAATGGCGGCGCGTGAAATCGACTTCATCCGGCACGAAGACTGGCCCTCCTCCAGTCCAGATTTGAATCCGTTAGATTCCAAGATATGGCAACACTTGGAGGAAAAGGCGTGCTCAAAGCCTTATCCCAATTTGGAGTCACTCAATACATCCTTGATTAAGGCAGCCGCTGATATTGACATGGACCTCGTTCGTGCTGCGATAGACGACTAGCCGCGCAGATTGAAGGTCTGTATTCAAAATCACGGAGGTCATTTTGAATAAACTTTAGTGTCATAAGAATCTATGTTTTGTTAAGTTCATTTTGGTATATGAATGGTTACATAATGAATAAACTTGTTTGAATTATTTTACATTAAACATGTGACAGAATTTATGACCTGACTAGGTATGTTATTGTACCTAAATATTATTATCAATTTGGCAGTAAATTAGATTAGATTTATCAACGATTGAATCCTGCGAATGGTCAAAAGATATGTCATATCTTAAATAGATACTTTACACAATCTATTCAATTTTATTATCGCCACCCGCGTACTTCATACATAACAAGCGAAAATTAAAGTAACTTTAATAATAATAATAATAATAATATATTATATATGCAAACTATTTAATTTTAAACTTCTTTCATATTCGACTAATTGTCTTTCATGAAGGTAATATTTACTCGTAATTTATGTACAGATTTCTTGAAATGTTTTGGTTCTTAAAATGAATATTATAAACATAAAAATGACTTCACGAGTTTATTATAGTTCACGTTCAGAAATAGAACTATCTATCTGAACAAAACTAGATAGATAGATTGATAGAAACGGCCATCTTACCAGAATGATGGAGATTTGTTTCAATGTTTTCAATCACATTTACTGCAAAATTTAATTTAAAAAACCATTTTTTTTTAGGTTTCCTCATGGAAACAATTGCGTGGTGGAGTCAGATTCGTAAACGAGATACCAAAGACCGGCAGCGGAAAAATATTGCGACGCATACTGCGCGATTCATTAACCAAACCTCCAGCAAGCAAACTTTGATCTTTTGAACTATTTGCCCAAAATTTGAGTAAATTTTATATAATTTAATAATCCAAATCAAATTCAATGGATAGGTATTAGAATTTATGTTTATTTCATACCTACGAGGAACAATTTCAAACAGTATTACTGTACTTTAGATTTGATTGGTGGAAAGTTTATCAAGTTCTATTAGATATTAGGTAACAGAATTTTATAGCACACGAGTAAAATTAATGCCATATAATTTGATTAAACATAACCTTAAATTACCAGGGAATCAAATACACGTGTGCATTTAGTATCTATCATAGAAAGTAACTAATGAAGAAGCACGCGCAATAGAAGTTGCGTGTATGGAACAATGCCAATCAATCCCCTCGCGTATACCTGTATTTTTTACTTAGCCGTTAATTTCAAATTGTTTTTATTGCTTATTTATTTTTGTTGACAGTAAATACTCTTTACATATCAATTGGATTTTCAATTATAATTTTACGTATCTTTTTTATTACCAATCATCAAACTTTGAAGTATCTGTAACGAGTATGAGTTCATTAAACAAGAACCTTAAGTCGAAGCGGACTTGAGGTATTGTTATCAATACCACCTTATTTGGATTTTATTTGCCAAGAGCTCAGTTAAGCAACATTCGAACGTAGGAAGGCAAGTCATAATGTAAAGGCAATGGTGCATAAGACATTATAGTTTAACGTGAAGTAAATTGCATGGCGTACGACGTCTGTGACCTCCGCCCACGGATGCCTTTCTGGTATAGGGCAGTAATGATTCTGTAAATGGTCTATTTAAAAGTTTCATAAATGAAAGATTTGATTGCAAACAAAAAACGTATTTTTTTTGTAACAAATAGCAAACTTTTTCACCCGTTTATATGATAAAGTTTCCATTCTCTTCAATAATTAGACTGTCATCAGCACCACCAAAATATTGTAAAATTATAATTTCAGAGTATGCATATACTAGTAAATAATACATGAACACGCCGCGCTGGCGTAGCAATTATCTCGAAATTATGGCTTTAAATCTGATTTAATTTTGATGTTATAGCATATTCATCAACTGCTGAATCCAATATTATAGAGCTCCCGTCTATTATCTGTAACTATGGCAAGCATCTACCTCACAAAACTTTGGCATCACGTATCAAAAAATAGCATCACTATCGTTCATAAATACTTGTCAATAACCACTGGTTTTTGACAAACAAACTAGAAATGTGTAAAATAATTATTGAGACGATATTCACTGACGATTACTGTCAACAATCACTGGACCAATGTAAATCAGCCAAGTAAACAAGCACGCTTATATCAATATCGTTTACTTAAATTAGCTGTACCTTGTATTGTAGCATTGAAATTTGTTTAAAGCTAGCTTTATTTTTGATTTCTGCCATCGGTCAAAAGCAAAGAATAGCACTACAAATTTGTGAAGTAGCTTTCTTAAAATATTTCCGTCCAGGACTACTTTATGAACAATCATAAATGCTAATGATTCACGCTTTTGTCTTACAATTAGACAGCTGCAGCTAAAATGCTTTTTTTTCCCTAATCCTTAGATGTAAACAGCAATATAGCGCTGTTTACAATAAAAATTGTCAAGTACCTAAAAATGACACAGCAGTAAAATTAAGATGGGACGTCCAACTAACACCAAAAGCCAACATATATGGCAGTAAACATTTACCTTTCAATGCGGCATTCACTCTATCCAAATCGTAAAGCGACAATGGTAGAGGCTCGTTCAAAAGTCGTAGGCTCGGCTTTCTGCCGACGCTCGAGTCTTCGTCAAAACCATCACTCAAAAATATACCCGAAGAATGCCTATACAGTTTGTAAGCGCACTTATTCGTCCGAAGCCAGTCGACAAACACAATCGCTCCATTCAACGTGTGCTCGTCTCCTGAAAATACGTGACTTCTTAACTCCTCAACATCGCCTTTCATAACGAGCCGTACGTACAGTTTGTAGAACATAAACACTTTAACGTTAGGCTTCTTGCCACGTTTTATCTTTTTCACGCTCAAGACCCTGGCTGCGAAAATATATTTAGATTCAGAGACGGCTGACGACAGAATCTCGTAGTCATTAGTTATCGTCTCGTTTAAAACACATTTAGGACTTTTTGTATCTTTCATGCGGTGGTAAACTGTATCCCGTTTTCTCGTAACACCCCTAATACGAAGCTGTGCATGAATTGTCGTGAAGCAATAAAGCGTTAAAACCAAAATTTGAACCTTCATTTTTTTTTCTGTTTTTTTACGTCACATGCAAGTGGGTATGTATAGTGGCCATTTCAGTCGGCATGTAGAAACTTTTTGATCGGGACTGTTCGGGACGTATCGTAAACACGCGACGGTCACAATGTTGCGCAAGTGGCAGCTTTGGCGCCATCGAGACGCGTGCGCCTGCGCAGCCTCGCGACTAGACTGGTAGACCTCGCAATTTGATGCAACCTTCATCAGCGTACCAACTCACGTACTTACGTTTTATCTTTCTCCACCTCCTGAGATAACCTAGCTAATTAGCGTAGTGCTAATTGGTATTGTACTTGATTTAGTAGTCAAAAGTTGCGCTGTTTCCGCAATTCATATAAAGTGACTATACTTAATAACTTTCCTTTAACATATCATACTGTTTAACAATTGAGTTTGGTTCCGTAATGGAATGTATTTCATAAACTAGATAATAATTAGTAGACAAGCTCTCAACACGGTGCAACTTAACAGCCACTGCGATACGTCCCGTTAGTGTAAGCTCTTGAATATTCATGGAACTATCGCCAACAAATGCTCTACACAAACTAAATATAAAACTTTCTCACTAATTGTGTTTCTCAACATTCCTGCGTTTTACAGCAGTTATTGTTTCAGCCACGATCGTATTAGTAATTAGTAAATTGTAGGAGTAATTTAGCGGACATGTTACCGGCGTAAACTTCGATAATAGAATACGCACCTCAGAATAATAATCGAGCCTCGAACAGATTAGACAACTTGAAACAACCTTCGATAACGCCTCCGCCATTTTATTTTCGGAATTTACGCAATAATGTCTAAGATTGGTAACTATTGCTTAATAAAAAAAAGGTGGATTCTATGTACTAGTGTATATGGTATATTGGACTGCTAACTCATTTTCAATTATTATAGATATAGGTAACAAGCTGAAAATTTTTAAAAATCCTACATAGCCTGGGTAAGGCATCCGATGTAGAAATTTCTAGTAATAGGACTTTTTTTTATTAACTTTTTATTATCTTTGTAGGCAGACGAGCATACGGCCCACCTGATGGTAAGTGGTCACGTTCATGGACGTGAGCAACGCCAGGGGCAAAGCCAAGCCGCTGCTTACCATTAAATACTCTCCGCAAGCCTCGTTCGAACAAAGACATGTCATGACGTGTAACTAATCCTAAAGCAGGAAATAATTTTTCAAAGAACATTTATCAAATACGTGTTCACGAACAACTTCACGACACGTCTTGTTATATAATCAAATTACCATCCTGCCTATTTCTACCGCGAAGTATTAATGGGCTCCAGTTTTAAGGATAGGGCAGCTATCGTTACAATACAGTTCCACATTCTTACTGACGTTTCAAGATTTTCTGCGGCATTCATACTGTCATTACATACTATGGTTTATTTTTATTTATTGCTTAGATGGGTAGACGAGCTCACAGCCCACCTGGTATTAAGTGGTTACTGGAGCCCATAGACATCTACAACGTAAATGCACCTGTAAATAAGTTCTAGGGTCTCACTATAGTTACAACGGCTACCCCCCCTTCAAACCGAAACGCATTACTGCTTCACGGCAGAAATAGGCAGGGTGGTGGTACCTACCCGCGCGGACTCACAAGAGTAATTACACAAATTATAATTTTACGGGTTTGATTTTTATTACACGATGTTATTCCTTCGCCGTGGACGTCAATCGTGAACATTTGGGCTTTTTGAGTCGTCTACCTATCAACATTATTTCACAATTAACACGAACCTAACGTTCCCTCAAAATTTGAAATCTCATAGTGTACTGTGCCAAAACCTAGACGTGTTTACGTGCATTGAAACGCTCGACATCACCCTCCTTCTGTGACAGTTGGGTAGAAACAAGACTTGAAAACGTTGTTAGGTATCGTCGCACGTACATAGACGATTGCAAGCGCTTACTAGAGGAATTTGGAAAGTGGTACAAGCGTGGGCGGGCGAGTTCCCTCGCTTGCTTTCTTGACGAATCTTCAACGTCGTACTTTACATCGTTATTTTGTCAAATGCTCCACAATTTTAATAAACATATTGATTGACAACAACTTTACCCGAATTGAAAAACTGAAAATGGTATTTAAAAAATTTAGAACAATAACTCCAGCAACAACTGATAACGCTATTAATAAATTTTGTTCATAATTTTTCTATTGAATTCAATTGTACGTAATCTTTCAAATAATTTAATTATAGTTTGCGTAATTACTGGTGGTAGGACCTCTTGTGAGTTCGCACGAGTAGGTACTACCACCCTGCATATTTCTGACGTGAAGCAGTAATGCGTTTCGGTTTGAGGGGTGGGGCAGCCGTTTTAACTATACTGAGACCTCATATCTCACTATAACTCATATCTCAAGGTGGGTGGCAGCACTTACGTTGTAGATGTCTATGGTCTCCAGTAACCACTTAACACCAGGTAGGCTGTGAGCTCCACCAATCTACGCAATTAAAAAAATATATTTAAAAGCTTTTGTTGCATTGAACTAACTTTATTCATTTAGTGATTAAAAATTACAGAAAAATAAATAGTCCCTACATTCTGAAATGTTTGTCAACTCCCACCGAGCAACAGGTAGCAAGGTCATTCGGAGCCGGTTATTGACAGAATCTGTTTTAATTACCCACTGATTCAATAACAATTATTAAATATACGATACGATCGTTAATATCAAAGGTATGCCACCATACATGATCTTCGTGTGTGGTAGGTACAAAGATAATAATATCGTGATCAATAAATATACGTTATATTCAAAACTTTCCCCGCAATCTATTAGTATACACCCTCTTTCGATGATTTTAAGATACGAAGTAGAGTATCATTTATTTCAACACTCCCGTCCTTAAGAAACTCCCAGGTTTTTTTTATTTCCCTGCTTTGTCTCACGCGATCTTCAATATTTGCCCATTAATGTGTAATGAAGGAATAAAGCTCATACGTATACAACGAGTTTTCGTGATTATCTGAATGGTTTCTCACGGATCGTGCAGTCTTTGTACTGATATGATCGCTTCGTCGTGTAAAACGACACGTGGACTGCATAGGGTCTGTATACGTTACGAAGCTACGTACTATGATCTGGAAATGCACGATGGGTGAGATAAAGGACATGCAATACATTCGAAGTTTGTATGTGTGTATGCGCCCGACGGTTGGAGTCTGGAGACGAGCTGGCTCGATACTTATCTCGTCCCCGGATTATGCGAGGTTTAAATTGGATCTTCTTGGAATTTTGAGGTTAAAATGGCTTTCGCAATAAAATTTATCGCCGAGTATTTGACTCGAAGTAAAGTCTATTCGTGACCCACTGCGAATTCAATTAAAGACCATCTCGGCGTTATATTATTTATATTCCTTCACTTTGCGCAATCCTCTTTTACAAATGGTCCCGAAGATATTGAAATAATTTTAGCCTTAAAAATGTGGTATCAGAAATATTTATTTCGTGAATGATAGCATTTAAAAGATTATGAATAAGACTGTAACAGATGTTACCAAAACAACTTTTTTTTAAATCATTTGTTAAACATTTTGGGAAATGTTTATTTAACTAATTAGTACGTATTTGCTTTACCGATAATCTCGTACCGTGATATTGATTGATCCTTGTGTGGTTAACTAGAGCTATGTTTGTTATGCATCATCGGACCGAGCACAAACGTACCGAAGGCATTCACTCCATTAAGTTAACGAACAGATGTCAAGATGTCGATCAGGCTCACTTCTTAATGCCATAGTGCGGTAACGTGCATTATGGATACAAACACCTACGCATTATCGTAGATGGTAAAGATAAATCGGTTTCGACTCATCGAGTTCAATCCTATTAACCTTCTGCTTGAACGTTCTTAATATTACAACTCTTAAAAATCGATATGAATAAATCTGATATCGCAAACCGATATCGATTTTGACAAGGAAACGTTTTAAATTATCATTATTTTTGGACTTACCTTTAACGGCAGCATTGATTCGATCCAAGTGGTACAAAGTCAACGGCACCGGATCAGTTACGATACGCAGCCTTGGAATAGGTCCTCTACCAACATCGACGAGCAAGCCTTCGTTGCTAAGGAATATTGCAGAGAGACGCGGCCGAGGCGACGGCGCACATAGCTCCTGGGCTCTAGGTCTTTCAGCTATAAGTATTGAGCCACTCAACGAATCATCCAAAGATCCTTCCACTTTTAGAAACATTTTCAAGTCGTTAACATCCCCCTTCAAAATTCGACGCAAGTGAACACGATACAAATTTGATCTTTTACCTTTATTTTCATCGACCGATTTCATTTTTCTCACATTTAAAACTTTACCCGTAAATATGTATTTAGATTTTCCAATGGCTTCCATTAAGGACCACTCGTCGGCAATAATTGTTTCGTTGAAATTGCAAGGCGGCAATACAGCTCTATGTCTTCGGTGAACGGTGAATCTCTTCCTCACTTTACCTCGTATCTTTAATTCGCCTCCGACGAAAATCGTCAGAGCGATAACATAAACAATAAGCATCAAGAGCTTCATATCGCGAGATCTTGTTTGACACCACTAAGTGTGATCGCAACCAATGTTTCTGTCACATTATGCACATTGTTTATGTCCGCAGTAGCACATAAAGTGGCTGCGACGGCTTATTAAAGGATCGAGGCGTTGACATCTCACTTAAAGAAAATCATTTCGAATTAATTCTTATTCGATATTATCAGTGCGATTTACAAGCAATTATGCGTATTCAAGTAACATCATCCGAGCGTAGATGGAATTCTCACAATCGTACGTTACGGTAATGTTTGTAAACAAAACGATCGGTCCTCTGGGGGAACGTGTGTTGCGTCACACGCGTGCGTACGCGCTGCACTCCGCCGACTGACTGGACTGAAGGCTATCTGCGCAGGAGCCTCCCGGTGGAAAATAAGGGAGAGCTTTATTCAAATACAGCTAAAATCACGTTCATGATAAAATCAAATGCTCTGCGAGAATCAATTAAACGACTCAGTTAAAAGAATTCTGATTTGAAATTTCTCTCGTACGTTATCCAATATTAAATCATTCTTTTGCTGCAGCTACCTTTTAAGATACTTTTTTTTTACCAACAGCAATTTTACCAAAAGCAATACAGAAATTATATGAATGAATTATGATGAAATCTTATTATCTATCGTCTTCACGATTGTAATTACTGAACATCACGAAATTTTGAAAAAACTGAGGTTTCTTTCACCATAGATAAAGTACTATTAACGTAGAATTTAACTTTTTTTCCCCTACCTGTTTGCTGGCAGCCTAAGGGGTAACTCCAGCTACGTCTGGATGAGTAAGTGAGCTCACGGGCTCAACCTGAGAGAATTTGTTAATACTAGCCTAAGCAATAGCACTGCTTCGCAGAGTCTAACACCGAATCGGAATCGCGACCCACTGAAAAGATCCGGCGACATTTTTGTAATTTACGCGAGCGAAGCCGTTTTTAAACGTTTGTATCACATAAAATAATGTTCTTTAATAAAGTTAAATTAGTAGATTTCAACCAGAGCAAACCAAAAAGATAAGGTAAAACAATATGTCATATTCGTAATGATAAGCTATGCATATTATGTATTGAGTGGTGCCGTACTTAGTAAGTACTCCTGAATGCTGGACGAAAGATTCAAATATCTGGATCCGGAGTCCAAACAGACCATCAGAATTATGACTGTCCTGCCTTTTAAATCAAATCGAATCGCATGAATACTTCTCGGCAGAAATTCTCTAGTAGTTTTATTGGGTAATAATTTTAATGAAATTAAGTTAAAATTACTTTGTACATTAGTTCGAAGCGTATTGGGCCATAGTAGATGATATTCCCGCTGGTTGTGAAAGCTCGTGATCGCGATGCGTGCGACGCGTGGGCGGACGAGCCGTGGCGCCGCGCCGCGAACACACCGCGTTACTTAAACGGTACAAGCAATAAGATATACCGATTCAAATTATCGATTTTTATTTTTAAACATTTAAAAGTAAAATACTATTATACGTAAAATATATACTACCAGCTGACCCGGCAGACTTCGTAGTGCCTTAATCGATAAATAATAGACCTAAACTTTTGTATAAAATAAACTTAAAACAAACAAAAGGAATCCGTCCGACGAAGGACACATCAAAGGAAAAACAAAATTGTTACCATTGTTCATTTATCCACAAATAATTCATGACTAAAATTAGCCAAATCGGTCCAGCCGTTCTCGAGTTTTAGCGAGACTAACGAACAGCTATTCATTTTATACATTTGATAATAAGTATAAGCAAAATACTATAAATACTATAGTAAAATACTATAATAATAAAATAAAAGTAATGTACTTAAAACTTTAACAGTGGTTTAGTTTGACATATTTATCTAGCCAAATTAGTTTGATATACCGAATAATTTAATGACATACAATCGATATTTCTATTTATAATTTTATTCGTCTATATTTTAATGTTAATGATAAAAAAATATGTACAATTTACTTTGATCTATATTAATATTATAAAGAGGAAAGATTTGTTTGTTTGTTTGTTTCGAATAGGCTCCGAAACTACTGGACCGATTTGAAAAATTATTTTTCCATTAGAAGCCGACATTGTCCCTGATGAACATAGGCTACTTTTTTTTATTTTATTTTTTTGGTTTCATGTGTGTTTTAATGTTTCCGAAGCGAAGCGAGGGCGGGTCGCTAGTAATATAATAATATGACACCGTACTGACTTCTTGTTTTGTTTCTTTTGTTCTTTTTAAATAATGTTATGTCTTACCTTTTTCATTTATTAATGCTACCTATTTATCTTGGTAATTTGATTTTGTTAAGCTCTTATTTTCTCAGACTTACTTTCATAATTTTTGTATGATATTATGGCGATTTGGTTCTTTTTTCTTTCTCTAAGCCACAATAATTTAATATAAAAAGTAAATAAACTCACTGTACAGATAAAGCTGTAAAGTTAATGCCAATATATTTAGTTTTTTTTAATTAGTGTTTATTTATATAATCGTAAAGTATGTTTCACTTAACCACCTTATTGACTTGAAGTCTTATTAATAGTAATGTACATGTAACTGCTCTGCTATACTTCAACTTGGACGCAGAATTTATTCTCAGAGCAAATAAGCAAGAGAACCTACTGCACCCTCTCCTATTAGTAAAAATACCAGTTGGCGATCGTCGTGCGCTGGTAAAATACTCAAAGAATTCTGCTAGCCCATGCTCTGGTGAATCCTTAAGCCGCATTTTATGAAACACAGGAAGAGATGCTTACTGTTATTCTATTTACGGTAAGCAGCGGCTTGGCTCTGCCCCTGGCATTGCTGACGTCCATGAGCGACGGTGACCACTTACCGTCAGGTGGGCCGTATGCTCGTTTGCCTACAATGGCAATTAAAAAAAAACTATACAACTAAAAACGACAGTTGTCATCCAGCGCTTATTGATTGTCTCGTATTTGTGTTTCATACCAAAAGAGATAATTCTAGCATAGAGTAGTTGAATGCTGAATATTCTACTATCATTTAGTTCAAGAATGTGTATTGTGATAGTAAAAAATTTAGTATGAAACTATTATGCTAAATTAAATCGCCAATTACCCAACCACACTCATTTGTTTGTTACGCTGTAGAGCCTAACAATTCAGTGAAATAATGAAAATTATTTGTACGATTTAAACTCGCGATTTTATAGTCAGTACATTATTTCTGACTTTTTGATTACTTTACAGTTTTCGTGGTCACGGACGATTGTGAATTCAGTGACATTGAATTAAAAATCGTAATCGCTGCTACATTCACATTTGGATTTAGGTAGGATTTTTATTTTTTTATTACCCTTGTAGGCAGACGAGCATACGGCCCACCTAATGGTGAGTAGTTACCGTCGCCCATGGACTTCAGCAATGCCAGGGGCAGAGCCAAGCCGCTGCCTACGGTTCAAACTACGAGAAACTTTTTTACTATGCTGGATTTACCTTCAGGTAATTTCAAAAATAAAAATATGTATAATACTAGATTGTGTTTTAAGTGATTACACACAAAATATTAACTGTCTTTTTCAATCCAGCAATAAGACATTATATAGACAGATTAATCTTTATTCTTATGTTATCATTTGATCGCATTATCTCAAAAGTATATTTTACTTATTCCTCTTATGTTTGTAAGAAGTGAGTAGTTATTTTTAAGTGGGTTGGTGCTAACTTTGAGCACACTCATATGCAACTTCGTTCCGCTATAATCTACCATTGAGTCCATTGAGGCTGGAAATTCATATCTCACTCACATCATCTTCACATTCAAACCCCTTTATTTTGGACCACAACTGAAATGGTTGCTAACAAATCTTTGAGGTGTAATTGCAGTATACCTACGTCGATACAGAAATGCCGAGGCTCGAAACGGGAATATTATCTGCTCCGTTACAAACAACAACACTAATGGCGAAACGTTGTATCCAAACGAGCCGGATAATTTATGACAATATCTTATAGATAAAACAGCAATATAATATTCCTTTGTATATCCCGATGTAAATTACATCGTGTAATGCAAAAAGCATTGTAAGAGAGACGTCTTCGATAAATTATTAATTAAAATAAAATATTTGTTTAATTATAATGGAAGAGACCCGCGCGAGTGTATGATCGTGAAACTAAATAAAAAGGCTTTGTAAACACAATGCGTATCTTCCCACACACAGAGCTTTGTTTTGTGGCAATAAACGCATAAGTTTTATTTTTCGTGCCACAAAAAAAATATCACAGCATGCGCACTATTTCAAAGTATTTAGTTTTATAATTTTAATATGTTAATACAGCATGGGCCCGCGATTGCGCGAAAATACTCTGCTTACTGTGTTGTGAAGAAGGTGCCTCTACTTTTTACACTTGGGGTCTAAATAAAATGAAACTTTTCTGTAGTTAAATGATTATACAGAGATATACATTTAGCAGCTGTGACGGGGCACATCCTGTGTAAACAGTTTGATAACAAAGAGTTTTATCAGAATTCATCTATAATAGAATTTTATGCGTGATGCCTGGATGAATAATCAGACACTACTGTCCTCAATCCTTAAATAATCACCTTTAGCACTTTTATACTTACGCAAAGATAGTATATACCCTAGATATAGTTTACAACATACAGTACCCATTTTATAACAGTAATGGACATGACCGCGGTAGCGCTGGATATATCTCCTACAGTAGTTACAACACTCAAGTGTGTTCGTCGGATCGTCATTTTACATGTCAAAGGATCTACATATCTACAGATAGCACATGAACTAAACAAGCGGCTCTCTTTATACTGGGAAAATTCAAGGTGTTTCATTCATTGCCAAAAACAAATAGAAGGCAGGCAAAGTCACGGGACACACCGAGTGATTTTACAAAATATATTTATGATAATATATTATTAATTCTGAAGCTAATTTTATATTATTAAATTTAATAAACATAACGTATTTTAATTCAAATCTTAAAAAAAGTTGAAGAGAGCTATCCACGTTTTCTACATTTTTATAAATTTACTGAAAAAATTTATATATTTATTCAATTTAAAAGAAGGAATATACGATAATTTATTTAATATTTGAACAATTCCAATTATTCCAATGGTAAAACATAATACTAAGCCTTCTGCACTAATTATATTTACGCTGACATGCAACTCTTGTACGAGTTGTTGGCATGCTTTTGTTCCGTCCGTGCCATAACTTGTAATTGATGTGGTTATGGACCACTTATGATCAGTGGATGAAGTATATCAAAAGATGCGCCGATCTCTCGAAACCGTATACGGGTAGAATAAATTATATTTTTTTTACCGCCGTTAATCGGCTTGTTCGCAAGACGTAGGTAATAAGGAAATAATGTTCTTTAAGCTTTCACTAGTTTGCAATTCTTGATCACGTTCATCTTACATCATCGTTTCAAAGTATGATGTGCCTTTTTCGACCAAAATAATATTACACTGTAAAAAAAGGAACTGGAACAAGGTCAATAATACAAAAAATATTAGTTACTCATCCAAATTAATTTTATCACATTAGAGTATGCTTCTTCAGAAACGATACAGTTACGCCAACGATTAATCCAATCATCAAAACGTTTTTAATCGCGTTTTCCGGAATTCTGTTCAGTTCTCGCCACGTATTCTTCTTTATGTCTTGTACCGAATGCCAGTGCCAAGAAGTATTAATTTTAATTTAGGAAAAATAAAGAAGTCGACTGGAACCACATCTGATGAATTTAGTAATAGCTTGATGGTATTTGTTGACTTTGGTCAAAGATCCGTTCAGAACGATGGATTTGTGTGAAGGCACGTTATTGTAGTGTAAAATCCAGGAATTTTCTTTCCTCGAATCTAGCCTATTTCGGCGAATTTGCTCTCTTAAACGCCGCATAAGGCTCAAACAATATTTTTAAGCTATTGCATAGCTTTTATTGTGGGCTTTGAGCACGGCAACCGAATCAAGAAATTCCATAACGAAAATAAAACCTAACACCCCACTCCGCCTGCCATGTAGCTCGCGTTCAACTCATTCACACGTGGCGCTTGTGTAGTGTTTGTGAATAAGCGCGCGGCGTGACATCGCACTGCATGCGCATCATAAAAAGTCTGCCCATCTCTCTCTCGCGCGATATAGCGTGGTTTTATTTTATTATTGTTTTAATATTAAATTATTATTGTCTAATTATAATTGCATAAGTTCAGTTGGACGGCATCGTTGACGCTAGTTTGCATGCTGAATCTCTTCACCAGTAGGTAACAATACGTTAGCTCGGAATTGACTTTACCGAGAAGACCCGTCGCTCGAGCGTCTTAGGGGTGACGCCGCGAGTCTGGTTCTAGTGCTGACCGCGGGTAACCCCTCTATTCTGATCTGGTTCAGACCCCGTGTGGAGATCGGATGTCAGGTGTGAGAGTGCAAGTCGTTTAGTGCGGTAGGGCCCTAAAAATATCCTTAGGCCTGTGGTCTACTCTGCTTCGGGAGGTATCTGTTCAGAGTCTGCGGAAGGGAGCCACATCCGGGCTGCCACCAGTGCGGGCACCCGAACGATGACGCTCAGCACGCGCTAGAAGCGTGCCCACGGTGGGAGCACCCGCGGCGAAACCTCGTCGCGGTGTTGGGGCAGGACCTCTCTTTGCGGGCTGTCGTCGCCCGTATGGTAGAGGACCGGAGTTCGTGGGAGGCCATGGCTGGGTTCTGTGACTTGGTCATGGCGCTTCGTGAGGCTGAGGAGCGCGAAAGGGAATAGGATCCCACTTCAGCTCCTCAGCGCAGAAGGCGGGGTGGACGGCGCGTGCGAGAGGTCGCCGCTTAGCCCTCGTAGGGACTATCGAGTGCCGGGTGCGGGGGCGCCTGGCACTCGACTGTTGGTCCGGTGGTGAAGCGGTGCAAGGTGGCTCCTGTGCGCCGCTCACGGTGTGTCTCCCGAGACGAGGTTCTACGGGATTTTCCCGGGGATGAAATCCCGTCTTAACATTAGTACGGGTACCGCCTAAGGCGAGACTTTCGGCGCGCATCGCGGTACCGTAAGTTTCGTGTAGTCAGTGTGGTGGAGCTCGATGGGGTTTAGTCGGTAGTCGTTCTGCGGGGCAAGTTTTTCAAGGCGTAGTCTCCTGTGAGAAATTGGGGGAGGTTAAGGACCTCGGCCCTTCTCTTCTCCCCTTCTTCCTCTCAGGAGGCGACGGAGTCCGACATAACCCGGTCCGTTACCCCCCTCGACCGGGTATCCGTAAATGGACTCCCCAGCGTTAAAAAAAAAAAGGCCTGTGGTCTACTCCCAACATCTGCAGACCGTCAAGTCCCACATACCCCGCATTCCCACCTGGGCGCGGATACCTCGTAAGAGATTCGGCACCCTGACCAAAAAAAAACAGTTCGGCGTTGACTTGTCCAAGCATGTCTTATTCAATTCTTCTGCCCAAATGTCCACTTATCGTTCAAGAATTTCACGGACTCTTCATCGAAAATTCAAATCTTTTGGAACTAGCAAAGCGACAAGTTTTATACCCATATGATTATTTAAATAAATAGCACGGATCGATTCGTGAAACCCAGAAAGTTCGACAACTATCTCTCGCAAACTTGAATAACGATTTTCAGTCACTGGTTCCCTCACTTAGTTGTGTTGATCTTAACTTCAGTTACAGACTTTGATGGCTGGAAAAACATTAGATAAATATAAACTACAATTAACTAAATTTAGTCTTCAGCGTTGTCGAAAAGATCGAACAATTCAAATTTCAATTTCCAACATTTCAATAATGGAAATGACACATTACAAAAAAATGCTATATAGGTTGTTCGATTATTATTTTTTTATTATATTTTATTGCTTAGATGGATGGACGAGCTCACAGCCCACCTGGTGTTAAGTGGTTACTGGAGCCCATAGACATCTACAACGTAAATGCGCCACCCACCTCGAAATATAAGTTCTAAGGTCTCAGTATTTGCACGATATAAGCACTAGGAACTCTGCGGATAGGCTTACTTCGCCGACGTCCCGAATACATCAGCAACAATTCTAAGGGCTTTTGCGTGCCTCTTATATAAAAAGATCTCAGATAATATTCAATTAATGCCTATTCATAAGCTTAAGAAAACTAACAAAGGAAAATTAGTACGGTAAAGCATATTATAAAGTCAACGATTACCTAACAGACAGTACGAAGTGCGGAAGATTTATTGGTTGCGGACCATTTTATTTTATTTTTACACGTAATACACAAAGGACAAACCCGAAATCCATACAAACTTGGGCCTGGCGTTACAGTGCTAGAATTTGGGCATAAGTTACAATACCTAAGAAGGTTTCATGAGCCCAATTTTCAGGTCTCCCAGCAATGGCCAAATTGGTAAAATCAGACAATGTTTACATTTTAGGTTATGTTTATTGTTCGAGATATTTTAATAAAAACGATATTTTTGAGGCTATTTCCTACTAAAGATGAGTAATTTTTTACGAAACCTGTTGCAGCAACAGGTTGCTTTAAAATAAAAATGAAACCTGTTACGAGAAATCGCGCGTTAGGTTGTTTACGAAAACGAACGAAAGCCAAAAATTAAAAACAACGTAATGCGAAACGCGCTGCGCACGAAATGATTTTTTTAAGGGATTTTATGACCTGGTAACTAAGACTTTAGGTCAGTCTTATTTTAATTTTAATGAAAACTTTTTTATATGAAATACTATATTTATATGATAGCTTTTTTATATAAAATATAAATCATTACGTGCTCCCATATTATCTCATCACATTTCATTTCATTTTAGTTCTGATGTTAAGTGGTTACTGAAGCTCATAGACATCTACGACGTAAATGCGCCACCCACCTTGAGATATAAGTTCTAAGGTCTCAGTATAGTTACAACGGCTGCCCCGCCCTTCAAACTGAAACGAATTACTGCTTTACGGCAAAATCCAAAATATCTTCAGTTGGCAACATTAAAGATAACATAACACGATTTGATACATTTGTGTTTTTCTATGGCATAGTCACATTAATATAAAAATGCAAAACTACCCTTTCATGCTATATTTAATGTCGTCAGTTGTAGATATTTTGAATTGCCGCCATTGTAAGTAGTTGTGTCACGATTCGATGGCCATACTCTATTTACATTGATTAAAATACCTATAAAAACAGTCATTTATCCTAAAGCAAAAGAGTATTAATTATTTTTTACACTTGATTTCCACTAAATCGATCCTATTTTATGGATGTTCTAATTCTAATCCGCACGTTTGTGGAGCTAGTTACGTATATTGAAATAAGTGTTGCAGATGTTTACAAAGATTGTTTAAAACAAAAAATTGAATTCAACTTATTTTCTACACTTGGCCATTGTCAATGAAGCTAAGATTTTAATAGGTTAATCAAGCAAAATAGACGAATTTTTTGGTACATATCCCATTCGTGTAACGCTTAGGCCCAAAATGGGGTTTCTCCTTTAGCTACTTTTAAAACAAATGAACAAAAAAATAATTGTATTAGGCTTTTGCAGCTATTTACATTACGAACACAATTCCAAGCACTATTTTTAGTTATAATTGCTTTCCGATATTCTGGATAGATTCGTTTTATTCTAGTAGACCAGCAATCGACTCGTGATCGTAGCTTTTACTGCGGACGACTTCGCGTAACTTATTCTGGAACCGAATACATTGAGTAAAAAAACAGCTAGAATGAGAACAGGGCTTTGCGGAGAAACTATCAATTTTATTCGCTCGGTAATGGGATGATAGTGGAAGTGCGTCTAGTGCTAATTAAATTTAAGTATTTTAAATTCATTTAACACTTAATTATTAGAGAGCGTTATTTTAATTGAATTTACAATTTTACCTATATTTATTTTACTAACTGAAACTACTAATTTTATATAGGTACTGGTTTCTAAAAGAGTAGTAGCCGTAAAATGTATAAGATCAGTTCATGTTCCACATATAAAAGTCATCGGGGTCCATGAGTCATGTCCATATCGCTCTGTCGAATCACGACACGAGTCCTACATGAGGTACAACTGAATTGAAATAAAATGGATCTATTACGACTCTGTTTTCTAATCTTAAAACATGAATTTATTACAGTTTTCACAAATAAG
The DNA here is from genome assembly GCF_030267445.1 of Bombyx mandarina. Lineage (NCBI taxonomy): Eukaryota > Metazoa > Arthropoda > Insecta > Lepidoptera > Bombycidae > Bombyx > Bombyx mandarina. The sequence goes on along the minus strand of NC_143212.1, from coordinate 10,071,368 downwards.
CAGGATCATTATAACATATACCTAAAACTGTATCAGTATTTAATGAAACTTATCTTTAAACAATAAAATGTTCTATTAAAATATATATTTTGTAGGAAAACTTCACGTAACTTATTATGTACATATAAGTAAAAGCAAACGCGCGCCATATTCCACCGCAATAACTCACGCTTCGGTCTCACCCCGAACTAATCCCGATTTACTGAAACGATCACGCTGCGATATTAAATCACTCTGTCAAACTACAACAAGCTGCTCATTAAATCCGCCCCGGTTAGTAAACACCGACACGCTTCTAACAGATGAGTGCTTTGATCACTAGACCTAACGTGTGGAAAAAACATAGCGAACAAATTCGATGCACTGAACTGAAATTCTCATAAGCCAAATTCTTTCTGGCCCTGGCTTCTAGAATCCCCTTATTATTTATTTATTATTATTTTTTATTGCTTATATGGGTGGACGAGCTCACAGCCCACCTGGTGTTAAGTGGTTACTGGAGCCCATAGACATCTACAACGTAAATGCGCCACCCATCTTGAGATATAAGTTCTAAGATCTCAGTATAGTTACAACGGCTGTCCCACCCTTCAAACCGAAACGCATTACTGCTTCACGGCAGAAATAGGTAGGGTGGTGGTACCCACCCGCGCGGACTCACAAGAGGTCCTACCACCAGTAATTATGCAAATTATAATTTTGAAATTATAATTTTGAAGTTAGATGTATTATAATTCCACATGGTTGAATATTACCGTCTTGTTTTTTTCTGCCGCGCGTGTCCCATTTTGCAAGATAGGACAACAGTATTTCGACGCTATAGAAAGATAGATCTCGTTTCTGGGCTTCGACAAACTGTTAAAACCATGCCGATGCTTCGAAAAATATCTATTTTATGTCAAATAAAGCTAGGCGAATAAACACAACAGTAAAATATCAAATATAATGATATCTCAACAGATATTGGAGTGCAGTAATGATATTATTATTATTTCTTTTGTTTTAGTCCGAGATTGTAGTTATTATTGTTATTTAATTCTTGTATAAATGAAATATTAATGAGTGTAATATGGATACAAAATCTGAAGTAAATGAAATAAATAAATAAAATAATATACTTCTTTCATACGCTACAGTAATGGAGCTCACTCAATCAACTCTCTGAAAACGAGGCGAGTGTCATAAATCAGTTGAAACAATAATAAGTGTGCTATTGAAACGTTGATTAAAGAAAAATCATTCACCCTATTTTACATTCATAAAATTTCACTTTTTATTTTCCTACCTAATCGTTGATAGCCTAAAAGGCTATTCCAACTACTCACGGACCGGTAGGTGAGCTCACGGGCTAAGCTTGAAAGAATTTCTAACACTGACCTTAACAGTGCTTCGTAGAATTTACCACCGGATCGGAATCCAGACCCACTTAGACGGTCCGGCAAGAAACTCAATGGATTGTGTCTATGGGATAGTTTTCACGTCGAGCTATTTATTGTAATCGACGAATTAGACGAGGACCGTGATTTACTTCTCTATTTTTATACGACGCTGATAGTGGGGCACAGAGTGAGTCCACACACAGATAGGTACCAATCTGCATATTTTTCGTCCCGGAGTTATAAACAAAATAAAGATAGATGTTCTTTAGGTGCCCAGACCAAATGGTAGCAAGGTCATTTCTTACTTTTTCATTTCTTGGAAATGAGCATCTATCTATAAATAAAATCATAAAAACAGTTTTAATTATAACCCAAGCGTTGGATCTGTCCTAGCACATTTAACTGCCAAAATTTTAATAGTGCATAACAAGGAGGTTCCTGTAAATTTCAAGAAAAAGATCGTGAATACGACAATAAAATTTCTACAAGTCATGGAGCCATGATTTCTCTGAAACCTATTTATGTGATTTAGACTCACTGATAAGATTAAAACCGATCCTGTCTAGGGCCATAATTTTATGCAAATTAATAGGTGTGCAAAGAACTCATTAAGATTATTTTCTTACGTATAATGCTTTGCATAGAACACACAACATACCCCGGAGGCATCACTTAAAGGCAATTTCTAGCGAAATTATCGTAAAAGATATCTTCGGCTCCCTTATATAATATTCATTTTACAGTGCTGTGGGGCAGCGTTGGGAGGACAGCCTATGTGTACGTGGGCGACTGAAATTTCTACTTTTATAACAACAACCATTAATAAACGATTTATTTTAACTTAAAACGTAAAATAATTAATTTATTAGATTTATGGTTTATTTTGCGGTTGCATAGATGAAGTAAAGCGGCGTATGGCGATCACAAGAAATGGAATGGACAGTCTGAAGAAGATATGGAAGAACAGAAGCGTTACCAAAGCCACAAAGATCCGGCTCGTACAAACTCTTGTTTTCCCCATATTCCTATACGCTGCGGAGATGTGGACTTTGCGGCAGGTCGAGAGAAAGAAGATTGATGCGCTGGAGATGTGGTGCTGGAGACGAATACTTGGTATTTCATGGACCGAACTTCTCACCAATATCTCCATTCTTCGAGAACTCGGCATTAAGCAGCGTCTTTCGGCGCTCGTGCATGGACGCATACTATCATTTTTTGGACATGTCTCCCGGCGAGGAAATGACTCCATAGCGCGCCTTGTCGTTCAGAGCAAAGTAGAAGGCACCAGACCGCGTGGAAGGGTGCCCATGCGATAGACCGACCAGATCAAGTCGGCAGTTGGCGGCTGTTTGCATGAGTGCACCAGGCTCACCACAAACCGGGAGGAGTGGCGATTGCTCGTGAGGCGCATAACATCTGCCCACAACAATAATGCTGGATGACGATCACGACCGCTCTGACAAGAGTGATACGACAAACGACATATATTATGTATATAGTACGACTAGGTTGCTATACATCCTCAGAGTAATGTTTTTAGTGTTCTGTGACCGCTTTTGAAACTAGTAAATTCCACTATAAAATTATCTTTTTTGCCTTTTTTTATTGCTTAGATGTGTGGACGAGCTTACAGCCCACCTGGTGTTAAGTGGTTACTTTTACTGGTGGTAGGACCTCTTATGAGTCCGCGCGGGTAGGTACCACCGCCCTGCCTATTTCTGCCGTGAAGCAGTAATGCGTTTCGGTTTGAAGGGTAGGGCAGCCGTTGTAACTATACTGAGATCTTAGAACTTATATCTCAAGGTGGGTGGCGCATTTACGTTGTAAATGTCTATGGGCTCCAGTAACCACTTAACACCAGGTGGGCTGTGAGCTCGTCTACCCATCTAAGCAATAAAAAAATAATAAAAAAATATCTATCTATCAATACACACTATTCCAAGCACCGGTCACTGTCTTCGTCGAAGCCGTTGTATGCGAAGACGGGTCGCATTAAATTCCTAACTTCATCGCGAAAAATCTTCAGACCGCTGCCCTAACTTTGCGACAACGATTGATTCTAGAAGCGACGAATTGCTGTTAACCCTACGTGAAGCAGGAAGACCTTCGAAAGAGGGTTCTTGATCTTATTCTTTTCTTGTTACAATCACAGGAAAGCCACTCTATCTTCTTTAGCAATTCCTTGGGCTATTAATTTGGTCATACTCGGATCCAAGAAGATCATATATCTGAGAGTCACCCTGGAAAGATTGATGACCTTCTGTCCTGACACGATAGCGTTAGGCAGGCTCTACTTTTAGGCAGCGGCTTGGCTCTCCCCTGGGCATTGCTGAAGTCTATAAGTAATAATATAAAAAAAAACAATGCTACAAATCTGTTAACAAAGTAAGCCTTTGTAGTAAGGTGATACTTTATAAAATTCGCATTCGCCCCCAAATGAGATACATATCGACGCTTGAAAGGCAAACGTGACTAAGCGACAATGCGTGAACTTTACAGTAGACTAATTTAAAGTTGAAATACCTGAAAAAAAATCTATTTTAACGAATTTAGCTGTAGGATTGAAATGATTTTAATAGACTTAGAAATATATATTTTTTGCAAATCGAATATGGTTATTGCCTATCATTTATGTACAAAGCAGTTATTGTCTCTTAGTCACGTTTGCCTTTCAAGCGTCGATATGTATGTGAGTGTAATATTCGCTCACGTGTCCACAGCCAAATATAAAATACAACCAAATGTTACTCGTCATCACGTCCTAATGGAGTCACTCGATCCACTCGAGCTGTTGGATATTACTAGTTCTAATACTAACAGCAGCCAAAGCACAGATCACCTCACTCTTCGATGAGCTTGAAATGACCGACACTTAGCCCAAAACAACATCTCGCAAAGTTCTCGCAAGATCTTCTTAGCGAGTCACAATTCTGATCCAGTCGTAGAAATACTCGCGAAGCAGCAAAAAACAATAAAATCTGCTAGATTGAATTTCATTCTACTTGATTCAGTTGATCCCGTTTCAAAACGTGCCCTGGATAACGAAGACGTGCAACTTTCAACTGTTTTTTTTTTTTTAAAGTCACGCTGATAATAATTTCAGAAGCGGTACATTGTTTATTTTTTCATCATTTTACAATTGTTGCATTCTTTTTTATAGTTTTCATCATTCCGCTTTTTTTCAGTTGTAATTCGTATTTAAAAGTAGATAGTTCTCATTTTAATTAACTACTATTTTACCACGAAATTGTAGTTTCACATTTTGCGTAAAAATTGTTTGGCCGTCAGTTCACTTTAACGCCAGTCTTACCCGAGTTCGAGTAGTCATCGGAGCCCACGGACATAACCAAGTAATAATGCCCACAATCAAGAACGCATGGCTGCATAATGATGACAATGGTATCAACGCGCGAATGCATTAAAGTGAGCTTTACAACATGAGGAAATTCAAGAATCATTAGCCACTCGTTACAAATCACGGTTCAGCAGGTCAAAGAATCTCTCACAAAGGTGTGAGATCAGGCGTCTGAAGTGACTTCCTGGACATCGTTTGAACCCCGACTACAATAGGTCTCAATTGTCAAAACGGTAGAGAGTTTAAATTTTTCGTAAAAGTTTGCATCATAAAGAAGACATTTCGTTAAAATGTTATTTGATATTTTGAAGTTTCCTTCAAGAAACAGCTGTGATTTTTATTAAACCATTAAAATTACAAAAACTACGTTCGCGGTTTAATTTCGCGTTTATAATTGGAACGAAGTTCCTTACGGCAGGCTTGGAGGAGATAAGGATTTTGCTGCGCGACCGAACTGAAAAAAATGTGATAGTAAAACCGTAAGAAAAAGTCCGTGGAATAAAACTGTTAAATGAGACGTGCGCAGGCGCGACAGTCGTATACACAAGGAGTAGTGTATAATACCTTTCTCTTTCTCCTTCTTTCTTTTCGTTCTCTCATCCCTTCGCTTCCCTTCCCTTCTCAGCATAATTCATCACAGCTTCTTACCAAATAGCACTAGGATTACTTCGGATATGTACTGTGAGAAACTGGACACAATGATGTAGAAACTCTCGAATCTGCGGCCTTCGTTAATCACTCATCCCTGGTGCTCCTACATAACAACACTCAAATTCATACGGCACAACAGACCTTCTCTGAGCTACAAGAGCTAGATAAATGGTTTCCACCAAACTCTACAGACCTTGCGCCGACTGACTTCTACTTTTTCCAAAGTTTGGACAACTTCTGGGCAAAGAAAAGCTAATATACCCGAGAGGCAATACAAAATGCATTCGAAGAGATTGTTGGCTCCTGTACACCTGAGTTCCTCAAGAAAGGCATTAAACAATCACCACTGCACTCGCAGAGATGCAACGATACCATGAGTACATATTATTTTGATTGATAGAAATAAAAAATAATTACAAAATCAATCTGTATTCTAAACGGAAAATTCGTAGGTACCTAATATTTTGACGTATTTAGTAACACATGTCCGAATAACATAAATAATTTTGTCTTTTGTCAGTTTTGACAACCATCTAATAATATTCATGAAATTCAACCCAAATTCCAGGCAGATCAAACAAAGGTACGATACGATTATTATAAGACATTTTATTGGAGCTGATAGCACCGAAACCACAGTAACGACAAACATTTAAGCTACTTTGGAAGTCAGTAATAGGGGATTGGACAGATTGGCTATTTTAGTCTAAATTAGAACCGTCAGACTGAAACTTAACCGAGCAGCGTTAGACGCGCGTCGGAACTTCAATCCGGCCGCCGCCGTGACGAGGACATCGCATCGATAATTCAATTTGCCTTCTCATTGGAGGCTGCATTCAAGCTGAAATTACATCGTCAGCTTAACAGAGACTATAACAGTTAATTTCAGCTAAAACCGTTTTACGAAGACAAAAATGATTTTTTTTTGGTTAAACGAGAGAACGAGATCATGGACCATGGCATGGTAAAGCACATAGATAACAACGTAAATGCCACCATCCACCTAAGGACATGAGGTCTGAGTTTCAGTTCTATAGTACAACGACTATGCGGCAGAAATATGCGGGGCGGTAGAACCTACCCGTGCGGCCTCGCAAAAATCTCTACCAGTAATTACGCACATTTTTTTTTGCGAGTTTGGATTTTATTACACGATATAATTACCGTCGAAGTTATTCGCTCAGTATATATTACCTTAGAAAAAATGGAACCTGCCTGCAGGAACACCGGGCTTTTTATCCTTTAGGCCAGAATGACCCATTGGGCATGACTTTATAATTGATTCGATATGAAGTTCACGAATGAGAAGAATCGGCAAAAATCAAGGCTTGCTGTTTTCGTATATGTATGTATGCCATAACAGAGAAAATTTACTACACTTTCAAATCTGATTCTTCGTTACTGGTGGTAGGACCTCTTGTGAGTCCGCACGGGTAGGTACCACCACCCTGCATATTTCTGCCGTGAAGCAGTATTGCGTTTCGGTTCGAAGGGTGGGGCAGCCGTCGTAACTATACTGAGACCTTAGAACTTATATCTCAAGGTGGGTGATGCATTTACGTCGTAGATGTCTATGGGCTCCAGTAACCGCTTAACACCAGGTGGGCTGTGAGCTCGTCCACCCATCAAAGCAATAAAAAAAATAAAAAAATTATCTATACGTGGAATAAAAATTACTAGAAATAGATCAGACACATTACTGAACAACTGACCAATGCTAAGTTGCTGTGTATAGAGTACAATTTCAAACCCGCGTAATTTCGTCATTCCGATGGTAGATCGCTACTCGTAGACCAGACTGAAAATATTAAAATTATTATAAAATTTTCTTTTCAAGACAATCAGTAATATTCAACCATCGTATTTTTTTTCTTAGAAGGATTATACTTCAAGACTGGACAGAATTGGTGGCTTGAAGATCTCCGGCCTGCGATATGCAGACGATACCACTTTGTACACACCCATACCCACACACGGAAGAACTTGGAGATGGAAGACTAAGGAAATTAAGCCGTAAAAATAGTAGTACTATTATTGGTACTATTTAGTAGTAGTAGTATTCATATAACAGTGTATTTTAAGGGATGGCGTATTTCCGATAAATTATTTCACTGTAGAGAATGTAAAAATCCAAATCTATATAATATATAAATATGAAAGTATTTATGAGTAAAGTAAATAATATGACAATTAATAAATAATTTTTGTGACAGGACAGTTGATAAATAATTCAATTATGCCCAAGAAGTATAGGTTCTTATGTGAAGTTTAAGTAACAAGACTGTTTTTGAAATTTTAAACAAAGAACTTTGTTTTTTTTATGAAATAAAAGCTTAAAACTTAACAAACAATCTTGTAACAAAAGATATTCACTCAGCCATAGCTTAACACCGTCTAGACCGCAATAAGCCGAGCGTGCAATTTCTGAAGCACACGAGCTTTCAATATTTGTTTAAACAACAAAGGGAATCAAATGTGACGTACATTCCATTTGACTTGCTAATATCATGAATATAAATTGAAACATCATGGTTATTTATGCGGGTTTACCTGTGGGTATTGCTCCAGGCTCCGATACAGCGACGAGCAGGTGTTCAGACAATGCGCCTGATACCAATAGATTCCTGATATCAATATTTATGCCCATTACCGAACCGTTCGAAGAAACCCCAATAAGATTATTTTGGGAAAACGAAATTTATTAAAATTGAAAGGGTTTCGCACCAAAGCATTTAATTACGTAAAAAAAGAACCTATTCTACTTGGTCTGGCCATAAATACTGTTACAATTAAAAATAAACAAATTATTACGTTTGAATTTGGAATCTGTCATTTTTATATGATTGCTCATTGAGTTTTCTCATTTTGGCGCCAATACATTGTACAATATTTTGCGATATTAAAATGGAGTGGGATGATAAAGAGAACCGAATCTCTGTGATTGCATTACACAAAGTAGGTATGGAGCCAAATGGAATTTTTAAAACTCTCCATACGCTTGATATTAGTAAAATGTTTATGTACCAGGCTATTAATAAGTGCAATGAAATCTAATCTGTTTGTGACAGAAAAAGATCTGACCGTCCACGTAGTGTTCGTACGAAATAGGTAGTCAAAGCAGTAAAGGAAAGAATTCGAAGAAATCCTGTCCGAAAGCAAAAGATTTTATCTCGGGAGATGAAGATAGCACCTAGAACCATGTCGCGTATTTTAAAAGATGACTTAGGACTTGCAGCCTATAAGAGACGTACTGGTCATTTCTTAACTGATAATTTAAAAGAGAATAGGGTGGTAAAGTCGAAACAACTACTGAAGCGGTACGAAAAGGGAGGTCATAGAAAAATTTTGTTTACGGATGAGATTTTTTTTACAATTGAGCAAAATTTTAACAAATAAAATGACCGTATTTATGCTCAAAGCTCTAAGAAAGCTTCCCAATTAGTCGTCAGAGTGCAACGTGGGCACTATCCGACTTCAGTGATGGTTTGGTTGGGTATTAGCTATGAAGGAGTGACTGAGCCATACTTTTGTGAAAAAGGTATCAAAACATCGGCACAAGTGTATCAAGATACCATTCTTGAGAAGGTAGTGAAGCCCCTTAACAACACCATGTTCAATAATCAAGAATGGTCCTTCCAGCAAGACTCGGCGCCAGGTCATAAAGCTCGGTCTACGCAGTCTTGGTTGGAAACGAGCGTTTCGGACTTCATCAGAGCTGAAGACTGGCCGTCGTCTAGTCCCGATCTTAATCCGCTGGATTATGATTTATGGTCAGTTTTAGAGAGTACGGCTTGCTCTAAACGCCATGATAATTTGGAGTCCCTAAAACAATCCGTACGATTGGCAGTGAAAAATTTTCCCATGGAAAGAGTGCGTGCTTCTATTGATAACTGGCCTCAAAGTTTAAAGGACTGTATTGCAGCCAATCGAGACCACTTCGAATAAGCTTTTTATACTTTAAATTGTTTTATATTTATGTATTAAACTAACACACTGTAAAAGTAATAAATGTTACTTGCAATAGATTTTTTTTTCCTTCAGTATTTATGGCAAGACTAGGTATACATTGATTGTGTTATCAGGCGGCTTTTACTTCCTAACAATCAAGTACTACAGTTTGAGAAGACAAAACTGTGACAGAAATATAACACGGAAGTAAAGCGGTGAAACCAACAATTTGAAATGAGGTGATACATTGCTCGAATTTCCTAAAGCTCCAAATAGAGGTTTTTTCTTTTTCTAATACCCTCAACTTTAAAGTAATATTGGTTGAAGTTGTCGTAGCCCATGACAAGATGCCCGACCTAATCGTAATAAGCGAAGCGATTTTACCAGGGTTCGAAACCCGAAGGCGGGTATCAACTTTTCTATTGAAACACTTATCTCGAATTCACGAATGACATTCACTATGAATTAATAGCATCGTATAATAAAATACAAAGCCGCAAAATTTATAACTTTAGAAGCAGTTACCACTGTCCTGGCTATATATGTCGCGAACCAGTTTTGCATTCCGCTCTGAAGGATGGGACATCCGTTGTATAATATAATTGATATTTCAAAGTCGTGTCTCTAAATGAGTACCTAGGGTATTCTGGTGGTTTTTATGGGCTTCGCTAACCCCTTAAAACCAGATTTGCCGTGAGCTTGTTCGCGCATTCGAACAATCAAAGTTTAAGTAAGAAGAGGGTGGTTCTTCTTCTGTGACATAACAGGCATGGGTTCTGGGTTGAAGGACGAATTATTAAGTTGAAACTTTATATGTCAGATTCATAGGTGTCAGCATCACATGAATCCTCAATTCTTCTATTAATAGCAATCAAAACTAGCAAAAATATAAAACTACATAGTATATTGGTATTCTTCAACGGTTAAATCATGCCCGGTTATGAGCTAATATAATTTAACACAACAAAATGGATTATCTAACAAGTTTTACAATATTCGATATTATCCAAATATGTTCTAAGCTATTTACTATCGTAGACTATGAGATGTCCTGAACTCCAAGCGGGAATGCCCACACAGCAGAGACCCGGCGCCGATTGTAGATATGCGAGCGATCCGGACAGAGCACCTTAGGCGAGATTGCATACCTCGCTGAGATATTGACTGTCTGACAAAATATGTGGGCGGTAATAGATTGAAAGTGTCCAGAAACTAGATTCAGTTGAAATCTATTAGAGGATTCACGTAAAACAAAGGAACGCCTTATTAGTATGCGAAGAAAATTCTCTACCGCCATTTCAATAGAATAAATTAGATGCAAATTCTCTTTTGAATTCCTTCTTACGTAAACGTAACAAATACAGCACAATCACATAGTTTCAAATCAGTCAGCTCGTTCAACAAAAATATAGGCAATAAGATAAGTTATTATTATTAATTTATTATACTATTTACTTAAATAGTGTCCTAAAATTATAATCAAAATGCCAAAACACTGAGAATAAAAATTAAATCTACAAACGAGCTTCTGATTATCTCGCTGACGTCTTATTTGTCATGAATTAAGAGCTGTTGTGGAATTTAAAAAGTATTGCATCCAATAAGCGCTCACTGATTTGCTTGATTCTGCCGCGATGAAAATGTAACTGTAGTTTTTTTAACAACCTTAAATTATAGAATAAGTATCCAAAATTAGTCAATATATCCGCTTGCATATAAAATAAAATAGTAGGGATTAAAGTATGAAATTGCCGTTCTATTGTAGCAGATAACTTCGAATTGACATAGAGCCTTCATGGTTTGACATTTTTGAGTGAAACTTTTTTCAAATGGTACCTATGAGGTTCTTCTTTTAAAAAATGTACAACATTCGATTATCGACTTTCAGTTTTTTTTTTATTCAGCTTAGACAAGAAAGATGGATACTTCGAAAACTCGAGAAATTTTTGAATACAAGTTCCGACGCGGAACTCACGCTGCAGAAACAGCTCGCAATATCAATGTTGCGTTTGGAGAGAGGACTGCTAATGAACGCAACGTAAAATTTTGGCTTAAACGCTTTCGTGATGGAAATTTTGATTTGAAGAACGAATTATGTGAAAGACACATGTGAATAACAATGAATTGAAAGAGATGGTGGAACCCGATCCGAGCCAAACTACCCGGGAATTAGCGCCATAGTATAACGATACCTTGCCAACAATATTGACTCATTTGCGTCAAATCAATGAAATAAAAATAAATAATAAATGGGTGCATCATGATTTGACTGATCTGCAGAAATAAACACGTGTTGAAACTTGTGTTGCCTTGTTGAATCGATACAGAAATGAAGGAATATTGGATCAAATTGTGACATGTGATGAAAAGTGGATTCTTTACGATAACAAAGATAATCGCAAAGGCATAAATGGCCTTCCTAATAGATGGCAGCAATATATAGATAATAATCATAGATATTTTGATTAAATAAATATGTTAAATAAAAAAAAACGATTTCAATTTTTCAGTACAAATCGGCAATTTTATACTTTAACCTCTAATATATCAATGTTTCGTTAATTTCGCTGACGCGTTTAACATTGACGGTGCATTATTAACATACCCTTACCACCAACATACCATTAACTTACCAAAACTAATTTTAAGGTTTAATCTTGTATTTTGTTTGTCATTATATTATTATTTCCGACGTTTGGAGCACTTCACAGTTTTCGTGGTCACGGACGAGTAGTATGTTATTCATTACGGACTTTCATTTCACACAGAACGAACTAATAGTATCTTGAGATCTGGTAGCTACCTGCCACTTCGAGAAGGCGTCACGACATGAGAACCCTCTTGTCGTGGCCGCTGGAAACTACATACCCGATTCTGTAGACCGAATGGTAAACAGTCGACGTCGCACAAAGCACGTCATTACGGATCCTCCCGATCCATTAACTGCTGCTGTGCTTTTAGGCACCACAAGCACCAGTCACCGTCCTCGTCGAACCCGTCGCTTGCGACGAAGGGCTCGACGAGCGAATTAACCCATAGACACAGCCCACTGAGTTTCTCGCCGGATCGTCTCAGTGGGTCGCGTTTCCGATCCGGTGGTAAATTCTGCGAAGCACTGCTCTTGCTAGGGTCAGTGTTAGCAACACTCCGGCTTGAGCCCCGTGAGTTCACCTACACACGTTACGGTGAAGCTGAAATAGCCTCTCAAGGCTATCAGCATAGGTAGAATAAACACCAACCCGTAGCTACGTGAAGAGACTAGTCATCTGTTGAAAACTCAAATATTTAAAACGCAAGAATAATTGAATACTATTAACAAAACAATTTAAATCTATTTATTTTCTAATCTTGGGAACAGCAATTTGAACCTTACGTATTAGAACTACATTTATAATTATTTGCATGATACGTGGTATTTGAAATTCAACGTATTGCTTGACTGTTTATTCAGTCTACTTTCTAATAAATACCTAAAAAAAACCGGTATTACAACTTATAATTACGCGTTTAAACTTTGACAAAAGGTGCTGAGAGGAGGATTTACATTAAGCCCTTACTTTTTGACAGAAACCATTCATTCGTGACAAAAATAATATTAGCCATCACTTCGATGCTCAGCTGCTTTAAGTATTCAATTATGTTGATTGTCGAGAACAAGTACCTACAACTGCTCTTGCTATTGACGACGCGCGTAATCCATTAGCGAGGTTTGGCTAATATGCTAATTTTACAATTGCTCCACGGCATACAGCAAAATCGGTTTATGTATTAAACAATAATCAGAATAACAACTTAGAACCTAACTTAATGAAAATTGGAAAAACACAGGGTGTGAAATTCGTATTATAATATATATATTTTTTTAATCACTACATAGTATAAAACAAAGTCGCTTTCTCTGTCCCTATGTATGCTTAAATATTTAAAACTACGCAACGGATTTTGATGAGGTTTTTTAATAGATAGAGTGATTGAAGAGAAAGGTTTATATGTATAATAACATCCATTAAATAGTGGAGAAGTCAATAATAAATTACAGTTTCCGAAGCGAAGCGGGGTTGGGTCGCTAGTATAGTATAAAAGAGTAAACTTTATCAATAGATAAAATTTTGTGTTACTGAAATCATTATTTCATATGCTTAAAAACTACATAGTAATTTCAACTTGTTGACTGATGGCTTGTGATCGTATTTAAGCATTATGCGGTAATGTTAATGTAAGTTTTCTATAACTAAATTTGGCTAAGGCAGTAAAATGTTGCTATGTGCCCGGAACATATTTAGGTCAAGTATTCCGCCACACATTCCATTCTACATTTTGCGATAAGCTGGGCCTAATATAATAAATAAAACATTACATTTTTGTGCACAATTTAAATACTCGATATTACAATAATCCTTAATTAAATTATGTGCACTTTAACACACAGCCATTTGCCCATAGAAATTCGTTAAAAGTTTAACAAAGAATAATATTTAAAAAAAACTGGTATACATATAATATAACTAGTTCACTGCATTATATTATAAGAATTAATATTTACAAGCTAAAAGAATACGACATAACTAATTATTGATCCGCTTATCTCTAATATTTTAGCAGAAGGCTGCAGCTTAACTATGGTTTTGGCATTGTCTAACTACAACTAGTCTGTACCTTATGAGATTTGCTCGACGTGACGAGACCACGACTTTTGGTCTATTGGTGACTATCCTGACCAACATGAACATTACTATCAACCTTTAGACAGAAACTCATAGTCTCAACTTAAACAAACATAATTCATTGTCTTGGCTGACTGACTAGACAATTCATCAACATAAAGAGTTTAAGACGCTGGGGCTACAACCTTGCAACTGTGGCGGCTAATGCCTTTTGGATTGTACTGGTCCACTTAATTTTTGGACAATTTATACTTATCCTTAATAAACTAAGAGATGAACCACTGTATGGAACTCCGTCATTTTCAAAGTAATAAACACAAAGTTTTATATACCTCTTCAGAAATAAATATAAATAGAATAGTGACTTTAAAATTTTTTTTAACTCTAATAGAATGAATTAGAGGTTGAAAGTTTAAATAAGAAGTTTGTAAGAAGAAATATGAAATTATGAATAAAATAAAAAATAAGAGCACATAAATAAGTTTACGAACCAATATTAACTATGATAATAATACAATGCCACTTTACAATATCCTAATTTAGACATGCGACGGTTATGCTGCCAATCAGATTACACATGACAGTTTTTGGGCAGAAATAAACACACTATTATCTAAATAAGAAATTACATGCAAATTATCTGAACAGTTTTAAACATTAGCACATCTGAAGTACATCCTAATTATTTTAACTTTACTGAGTTTATTTGCTTATCCCAGGAACGCTAGTGCGGTGCTATACAAATTGCATACGGCTAAAAACGAACACAAACTAAGCGTTAACTTTTGTTTGCTTCACCTCACGTCAAGTGAACGATTCCATTAGCGCTAGTGAACACAAGAATAAATTTGTATAACGATTGCTAAATTGTAAAAGGGTACTTCTTAATTAATAAGATTCTGTATTCTACAAGAAATACTTTCAATAGCGTAAGTTCAACTTTATTGTGAAATAGCGACCCGCCCTCGCTTTGCTTCGGAAACATTAAATTTTATTATTGATAGGCGAAGCCTGCCTTGTTGCGCGCGGTACGACAATAACTGCGGGTGATGCCGCAGGGCGAAGCTAGTCTAAAAAAAGTAAAGTAAGTCTAAGTTACTCCTTATATCATCAGCTACCTATTAGCAATCGGTTCAAAATCGGTCCAGCCGTTCCAGAGATTAGCCGGAACAAACAGACAGACAGACAGACAAAAAATGTAAAAAATGTTATTTTGATGTATATACCGTATATATGCATGTAGTAAAAAGCGGTTATTTCAATACTACAAACAGACACTCTAATTTTATTTATATATATAGATGTATTCTTAGTTAATCAAAATTCATCTAAAAGTCCCTATTTACTTTAACTGATTAATAAGGTGACTAACAATAATTCGGTGCATCCATTTTAGAGTTTATTGGATTTTTGGGGTCCCTATTTTGGGCTGTGGCTATTATCGGAGTCATGGGAACGGTATAGCTAACTGGGCTTCTACGTTAGGAGGACTTCGCAAAACAAAGCGACAATTTACGCCCCAATAGAGACCGCTCTGGTATGGTGTACAGCTGCCAACGCTAAGCTTTCAAATAACTCCATTCCAAAGATGGCCATTCGAATTAATCGTATTGCCAATCTCGCGTACCGCTTATAGTCTATTTATCTACGCTTGAACTTTAGTCCATTGTGTTCTGTACCGTATGTTCCACAGGAAGCACTCTAAGTATCTTATCCCCATTTTAACTACGCATTCCCATCACCGAAGCTACCTTCATATTACCCAGAACCGTTGCGCTCATCCACATATCGGTTTCACACATAATTTTGCCATGTACCAGGCGGATCTCAGATGAACTCTTTTCCACGCTAAATGTTTGGAGCGCGATGACATGTCCTCGAACGAGGCTAGCCCCTGGCATTACTGATGCCCATAAGTAATAATGACCATTCACAATCAGGTGTAGCGTGTGCTCACTCGTCCGCTTTCGTTGACTAAAAACAAAAAAACTAAACTTTTTACGTATATCTCTTGTCCTAGTATCTCAAGAATACATCATCTTATTGGGGCCGTGATGAATATCAGAATTCAGTCTTAGAGGCTTTCACATTTTTTTTCATCTTTTATGTTAGAACTTAACATACGTAAATCCTTTTCAGTGGAGACGCACATAAGGATCCATTCGGGCGCGCAGTGACTGAGACGTATGCAAAGGGATCAATGAGATAAATTGCTCTTCGCTGTCGTCTATATCACGGCGAAATGTATGGAGAGAAACATCACTAAAGCTGCGGACTTAGGATATTCAAGGACATAATAGTGCGCGTGGGCATTACGCTATGCTTGTGTTAATTATCCTTTAACAATGGCAAATAGTTCATCCAAATAGCGTGCCATTTAACAAACGTTTTATTTCCAATTAAAACTAATTCTAAAAAATCGCTTACTAACTAATGGGCTCAACATTAAAATACTGCTAAGTTAAAAATCGAAAACAATGATATTTTATAGCAGTAAACTTGCAAAAAGAGTACGCATAAAACGGCAGTTAACCAGAGAAATATAGCCAATTTAAACAGAGCCATCAAATATTTTCTCCTTCATTAATCCCTCAATTATGTTACCGGAATACAACATTGGAGCAAAGGGAGCAGTCGGGATCTAGTACCCACAAATTACACCGTTATGAGACTACAAATAACCGCAAATTTATGTAGATAGCCATCGAATGCTCGGCGTTACGTAAAACGTGTTTAAGACGATGGCGAGGACGATAGCACGACAGTTGTATTAACATCTGGGCCTCACTTCGACTCGGCGCTCCGTCTACCGAACATAAACATCCCGGTGTTGCGATCATGTCTTCATTTGCATGTTTCAGACGACAACATCAAGACCCGCCCACCAAACTATCCAACGTCAACACTTGGAAATGGTTGATTAAAACGGCATCAAATTTTACAGCGATGCAAGAGTGTTCTTGAGATTTTATTGACTATTCCGGTCTGCGTTAAAATCGACTGCCTGAGTACAACGTAGTCTCGCTTTGAATCACGTAAAAAGTAAATTTATTAGTTAACATTCGGGAGCAGGACTCCCCCCAACCCCCCACCCCCCTTCTACTCCATTAAAACGACTAAGCACTCAGTATAGTTATAATATTATATAAGGCTCTTACTTCATTTTATGTATTACATAGCTGTACAACGATATAGTAAAAAATCGAAGCTTACAACTCTGTTTAATATCATTATCATATTATTATACATTATCAGAGACAGTGATCCAAATTATTTGAATTAGAAGTAAACACTATGTAATAATCCGGGTTGTTTGATTAATTTGTGCTATTTACTTTAACAGAAATGAGCATTTTTTTTTCATATAGTACAAATAAAATCTACAAAATATTTTACTTTACCTAATTTGACATACAGATTTAATTTACTAATAATGAAACTGCAAGACCTTTACTGTCTTTCAGATAGAAAATAAAAGAAAAAAGGCGTCAGTTCCGCTGATGCTATCCGAGTTGGATGCATTTTTTAATTGAGCATATTTATTGTGTATACACACGTATCTTTCAAATTATATTAGTTTTTTCATGTATTCAATTTTCATTATTATTTACACAATACCCGGACATTTTTACCCGGTTACATTTTCGGTAGGCTGCGGCTTGGCTATGCCCCTGGCATTGCTGATGTCCATGGGCGACGGTAACCACTCACCACCAGTGGGCCGTATGCTCGTCTGCCTACAAGGGCTATAAAAAAAAACCCGGACATTCCAAACAATTTTCCTATAATTAGAGCGTAAATCTGATTTTCCGTCAAGATGTAAACTTTAGGACCCTTGGCATGATGTCTTTCGTGCTCCAGCATTAATTAATGCTTTAATAGACTTTACTGTTTCGAAGTCACAGGCGGACGGACATATAGTTAAATAGGTAACAACAAATAAATAGTCTTATGGTATTCATACTAAAAATTTATTACTACAGCAATATAACTACAGAACCCGTTTAAAATGGACATTTGCTTCCGTCTAAAATGCAAACAGTCATAATAATTAATTATGTTCTTTTATGCCACACAATATGACAATTGTATGTACACATGTGTGGATATTGTAATTCTATAAACTTAAATACTCAATTGACTGTATTGACAAATGACTCACTACTTGATAATTCTCTTTTCACATTATAATATATTTCAAAATGTTGGATTCTAAGTTCTGCGTAATTTTACTATATTTATTTGCTCGTTTTGGGCATTGTCTGCTTAGATAGATAATTGATTTTAAACTAAATTTCTAATAATCTGAACAATTTTATTGTATTTTGGACATAATGAAGAAGGGAATCAGAGAACAAAAATATTTTTCTTGCCTTTTCATTTAATTTTTTTTTAATAATTCTTATTTTAAATATCCCTACTCATACATTAACTGTTTACTAGACAGTAGATAAAATTCTAACCTACCCCTTTCCGGGCTAGTACTTAAACAATGAAACTGCTCAATATATTTACAACGTGAATGTTTCATCACGGGATCCGGCGTGCGAGATTCTCGTGGGACATCCAAGATCCGGATAGCGCACACCACATTCATTTACCGGCACGCAAAGATCTCGTTAACCGGGTAATAAATAAATACAAGGTACTAAATAATACAAGTTACGCACATGGGGTTGAGGTCGCTCAGGGGTTGAGTTAGCTCAAGTTATTTAGCAAAGTTTCGTAATCGCACCACAAGATCAAGACACGGTACACATAAAGGCCTTATGAGATTCAATACTGTTTGATGAATTCGCGATAGTTTTGAAGAATTTGTATTATCTATGTATAAAGCAGTCACAGCTAGTTTCTTGTTTTATATTAAATGTATAATACAAAATTCAGTGAATGGTATGTATAAGATTCTGAAAAATGAAATACAAACAGCTCCGCAGGCAAATAAATCTCGACGGAACCAAATGAAGTAAGATACATTTTCCGTAAAGTCAGTTTTTGTTTGGGTTTCTGTCTTTTCGTAGAGTCTCAGCTTTCACTATTTTTAAGATTACTATTTAAATAAATCGGCCATGAAATTTATAAGTAGATTGATAATATATAAATGCATAAATATATATATCGTCGTTGCAAATTTGAAATCTCCTATGTGTATAAATGTAGTTTTCGAGAAAATCTAATAAAACTAACTCCTGAAAAAAAAAGACGCTAATATTTTTTAGCACATAAGATACTTTGATCTACAATAAAATGCAAACCGACACTTATGATTTTTGAAGATTGAGGCGTAATAAAGTGAAATATTGAGATATGCACATGGGAGTTTTTGCTGAGTTTTCATAATATATGAAAACATCATTTTGGCCCAAAATGTCACATAAGAGATTTTAAATTTGCCACAACGATATATTAGAAGTTGTCGTGGCCCAATGGATAAAACGCCCAGTGCATTCGAATCGGACGATACCGCTCTGCCAGGGTTCGAATCTTGGTGACACGACCCAATTTTTCTAACGCTATACGTACTCAACAAATTTTCAGGAATGACTCCCGTGGTGAAGGAATTATAATTTTTTTTATTGTATTAATAAGTGACTTGATTAGATTGTACTCTTCTACCCAATTGTGTAAAGCTCTCCCTTTTTAAGAACGGCTAGCTGGTAGATAACTCAATTGTTGAGTTAAGCTCGCCATTTTATAACCTTTTCGCAATCATTGTATTGTATTAACTGTGTGTACAATAAAGAATATTGTGCAATGAAAATCAAATCAGGAAAAAATATAATTTGTGTAATTACTGATGGTATGTACTTTCATGTATGTTGAATTTTTTTTTTTTAATTTAATTTGAGTTGATATGGGATCCGGTGAGTCCGCACAGATAGGTGTCACAATCCTGCGTATTCCTGGCATATAGCTGTCATACTATATAATTAGATGCATGGGTCCTGATAATCACTTAAAACCAGGTTAGCTACGAGCTCGTTCACTTGTGTAATCATTAAAAGAAAAAAGCCTTTAATTCGTTAACTATAGATGCCAACTGTTCGCTAAAATACTAAAAAGATGAACATAAATACATCAATGCATGTAGTCCTCTCTAACTTAGACATTACGTAATCTGCAATAATAAAACTGGAAGACGCAAACAAAACAACCAGCCACGTTAACCCAAAATTAAATTATAATAACTAATTCGAAATTTACACGCGTGACTGAAACAGACGAAACGAGAGCTGCTAGTGTATCGTAAAAGGTTTTAATGGAAGCCATAACAGTGGCTGCTTTCAATTTATACGTCTGTGCGACACCCGACACAAACTAAGTTATTAAACCGAGAAACTAATGAAGTCTTTAACGGGCGGCACTTCGCCGCACATGCTTTATTATATTCTTAAATGTACTGTATCTAAATTTGAGCGACCTTTGCTTACAAAAGATCTTCTTTTTTTTCCAAAAATAACTACACCGTGTACTTGAAAAGTTGTCACTTGAAATAGATTCATTCTCAGTATCTTCGGACTCGTCTTTGTCGGAGTCTACTAGATATTCAAGAAGATCGAAGGGAAAAATCGACAAACTTACTTCAATGCGCCCTTAGGGCATAAATGACCTACATGGCAGTCAGAGTTAAACAAACATAACACCTATAATTTAGAGCAGCGTGGTTACACATGTGCTACACTACTCTCTATTATATTCACTCATTGCTATTATGAAGTCGTCGTGGCCTAAAGGATAATACGTCCGGTGCATTCGTATCGAGCGATGCAACGGTGTTCGAATCCCGCAGGCGGGTACCAATTTTTGTAATGAAATACGTACTTAACAAATGTTCACGATTGACTTCCACGGTGAGGGAATAACATCGTGTAATAAAAATTAAACCCGCAAAATTATAATTTGCGTAATTACTGGTGGTAGGACCTCTGAGTGAGTCCGAACGGGTAGGTACCACCGCCACACCTATTTCTGCCGTGAAGCAGTAATGCGTTTCGGTTTGAAGGGTGGGGTAGCCGTTGTGACAATACTGAGACCTTAGAACTATATCTCAAGGTGTGTGGCGCATTTACGTTATAGATGTCTATGGGCTTCAGTAACCACTTAACACCAGGTGGGCTGTGAGCTCGTCCACACACCTAAGCAAAAAAAAAAAAAAATTGCCAACACTATTTTAAAAGAACACGTTTTCGATGGATGATCGAAATCGAAGATACGGTATCGCTTTAGATTAGATGGGCATCTAGACACTAAAAACATGTTTTTTTTTTACTATTATTATATCTAAAAGACAAAACACTAAGTACATTTTTCTCCTCTGTTTACCAAACGGTATCGTTTTGCTTTAGTGCTTTAGAGTTTTAGTGTTTTTGTTTTATAAAAAATCAAATTGGATTATTTTTTCAAATTGACAATAACGAAACGAACGAGAAAATGCAATCTATAGATTTATTATAAACCTCAGTCTCAGTGATTTTTATTATTATTTACGACTATTGTCCGAATGCTAGTACTGCAGGTATGAATGTTGAATTTTTTTAATTACAAATCTAATAAGTTTTATGTCTAAACATACAAAGTATAGAAAACATGTAATTAAAAATACACAAATTTTGTATATAAAAAAATGTACGCAATGGTAGCATTCAGATTTTTCTTAGCAAAAAGTCAGTGACCTCGTCAAAACATAGCATGCATAAAATTATAAAATCCAAAATAAATCATTAACCTGTATTAACAATGCTTAAAAGAGTACTTTTTCTGCTGCGTACACCATCTGTGTAAGTACTTGTAATTTCTACTAATGACAATAAAAAAAAATAAGGGCCTGTGTTAGCTTATTAAATGGAAAATATTTAATCTAAACTAATTGATACATTATTTAATTAAGACAACTTTTATGGTTTAATCCCGCGCTCATATAATTAAATCGGAAACAGATTTTTCTCTCTGAATGCTAATCTTGACGATAGATGGACCAATTAATTTGAAATTTAACAAATTAGTGCGATATCGATTGCAAACGCTTTAATTAACTTGTTTTGATGTCACATATATTACTCTCCGCTTTTTCTCAGTAAGTTCTTGAAATAGAAACAGTAAATTTGACTTTAAGTTACGCGCGTGTTTCTCAGCTGCCATAAACACGTCCCGTAAACGCTGTATCTATCTAATCGAATCGACCTAATACTTGTTACGAAAGTTAGTCGTAAAAATCGTCCACTTTACTATCTCTACTGACTTAAAAGTTCTTTCTTCTTGAACGATTAGTATTTAGATACGTTTTTTCTAAGACATAGTTTCGTTTAGATTCACAATATAAACCGTTTATTTTAGTCCTTCTCTTCTGTTTTCTCCACCTTATCCCACTAGGTGGGGTCGGTACAGTTATTTTTTCTCTCCCATTCTCTTCTACCAGCCGTCATCTCAACACTCACTCCTCTCTCTCTCATATCGTCATTCACACACTCCACCCATGTATTCTTCGGTCGACCTCTTCCCCCTCTACCTTGCACTATCATTTCCATAGACCTCCTAGTCACATGCATCTTCTCTATACGCATCAGATGTCCATACCACGCTAACTTTCTCTCTTTAATTTGTTACTTATCGGGGCTACTTTCACACTTTTTTTTTTTTTTTTTTTTTTTATTGCTTAGCTGTGTGGACGAGCTCACAGCCCACCCGATGCTAAGTGGTTACTGGAGCCCATAGACATCTACAACGTAAATACGCCACACACTTCCTCTGATATACTCATTCTTTATCTTGTCCATTCTTGTCACTCCACACATCCATCTTAAAATTCGCATCTCTGTCACATGCATGTTTATTTTAGTTAATGGAGAGAAATATGTATAAAAGAACGTTTTTGGTTATGGAATGTATTAATGTGGAATGTATGAATTAGTATACATGTTTTGTAAGCAATCGAATATATTATTTAATGAAGAGAAAGAATGCCGTATCCTTTAGACCACGTTTGATTCAAAAGAGAGATTGACTAATACTTGTACATTTGCAAAATGTTCTTAAGACAAACACATCTAAATCAACACAGATAACGGGTACAACATATGTAAAGAAAAACCTTCATAGTCTAAAACTCTTTAGTTTTATAAAAAGGATTTTTCTTAAATGTCATTCAGTGAAGTTTGACATTAAGTAAAAAGAAAGTTCAGTTTGTTAATATAATAATTTTATTAAATTAAGGGCTTTAAATGTTGTTTTCTCATTATACACATAACAGAAAACGCAATTAAGTCTTTTATTGTTTATTTATTCTGGAGTACCCAATATCATTATAAAACAACATTTTTTGCAACACCATGAATAAAATGGAAAAATTAAGGTTTGATTTTGCTGTGAAATCAACGGAAGATGGAAAATCAAATGTTATATGCATAACTTCAATTGCTACACCTGATGGACAGATTTTTGGGATACCAACCGAATATCAAAATGCCAACTTTCATGAAGAAATTACAAAAACTTCAAATTATGCAAAGGTAAAAAAATCTTTAAACAAAAGACACCAAACCAGAAAAGTATGGATTACTTTGACAAATGATATGTCAAGAATTTATTTAGACGAGGATCAAAATTTACAATTTGATGATTTTTATTTGGAAGAAATTTCGGAGAGCAATGCTAAGTCTATTGACGATTCGAATCAGAACGTTGAAAAATTATTAGAAAAAATGCTTGAAGAAAAAATAAATAAAACGGAAACTCAAAATTTAAACAAAATTTCTAAGGAATTCATCATTGAAAAATTTTCTGGGAGAAATCCAAACGCTTCACAATGGATTAAAGATTTCAATAAGGAATGTGAGCGTTTTAAAATAATAGAAGACAAAAACAAAATAGAAATTTTAAAATTTTTTTTGGAGTGCAGTAGTGTAGATTGGTATAATTGTATGTTAATGAAATTGAATATAGACTCAGAATGGAAAAAATGGGAAGAAAATTTTTGCAGGACATTTGCAAGCAAAGGCTGGTCACCCGTTAAATATGCTCTAGCTTTCAAATATCAAGTTGGATCTTTACTTGACTATGCTTTAAAGAAAGAAAAATTGTTGCTAGAAGTCAGGAAGTCGATTGATACTGGGACACTCATAGACCTGATAGCATTCGGATTACCTAATTATGTTGCTGACAAAATAGATAGGGAAAACATACAGGGAACAGAAGATCTTTATAACGAAATCGGAAGACTAGAACATCTTGTAGGGAAAAATAAATTTGATAATAAATTTGATATTAAATATTCCGATACTACATATTATTATAGAAAAAATAAAGAAATAAAACCTTGCTTAATATGTTTAAAGGAAAAAAAAGGTAAACGTTACCATCCCGAAGAAAGCTGTTGGTTTAAGGAAAATAATAAAAAAACAGTTGTACGAAACATAAATAATTCTGAATTGGAAATCGAATTAAATGAGAAGAATCCAAAAAACTAGAGGTGCCACCATTAATAAAAGTCAAGTTAACATTAAATGATACTTTAAAAGTATCTGGAATTTATGATTCTGGGTCAAATGTGTCTTTGATCAATGCAAAATTATTGAAAATACAACCCAAAGAAAATTCAGGTGATATAGAAAAAGTTAATTTGAAAACTATTAATGGTGAGAAGAAAACAAAAGGTATTGTAACATTAAAAATAAAAATCTATAATATTGAAGGTTTTATGGATGTATTTATAATAGATAACGTAAACTTTAATTATGATTTTTTAATTGGTTTGGATTGTATAAAAAAATTCAAACTAATACAAACGGAAGAACTAAAAATTAAACAATGCTACAATTCAGAAGAAAATCTGAAAGATAAAAAAAGCTATAATTATTCTCCTACAACTGTCGAAATTCCTAATGTACTAAGTAACAGAAATGAAGGAGGTTTTTCAGAACCTGAAGTATTAAAAAAAGAAATTAATTCTACATACAATGGTGAGATTAACTTTAATGAACACATAAACTCGGAAGGATTTGAAATAGTTGTAAGCCAAAAAACATTGAATATGTTGTGACATTAAACTAATGTTTTATCAAATCTGTTGCTCAGAAGAAGCGCGGAGGATAGCCGTCTCCATTTATCTTTGGGTTATTTTGAGTCTTTTGATGAAGCCCAGTGTGAGCGACTACGTCTTAATGCCATATGCTACTTAATACCCATTAAACATAAAAACATTTTTTGGCAGATAAAAAAAATATGCACAGCCCTACCTACTACTGCACCCAAATACAGCCAGCATTAACATAATAATATGTTTTTAGTAAACGCATTTTTGGCAGAACAATGTTAACATTTTTTGATAAATTGTCACACACTTGTGCAAATACCTCATTGTTATATACTCAGGAAACACAATCTATCTAGTGATATAATTAAGTATCATCTACTAAGTCGTGTTGAGTTGCGGGTCTCTAGTGGGATTCATTACCAGGTTATATCTTATTATATTATATATTATGTACTGAGCTAATATTGCGTAACAATATTTAGTTAAACCTATTATCCAAATCAAATATAGCCTAGCTATAAAAGTTACATACAGTCTTTTTAATTGTTACATCATAATATGGTCGCACTGAAATGAATCAATGCAATGAACGAAAATAAATTAAAAAATTATATGAAATTAGGTTGCTGAAATATCTCTAAGTAGAAGCTATGGCTTCTAATAGAAATTGTCCTGAAATACGAGAGAACGGCGAGGAAGAATCGACGGAGCTTCGGAGGCTTTTCAAAGGATTAGGTATTTAACATTATATATATTATAATATTTCAAAAAAATATAGGAATTTACTTCTTAATAATCGATTTCATTGAATTCTCCGGTATGACAATTTGATGAGTAGTAAAATCGAGCAGTAAGAAAAACCGTTATTTTTTCATTCTACAAAAAAAAAAAACTTTTCGGAATTGGTCAGTAACCCTACCTTGTCATCGTTATGATTCCGATTTGATTCCGTGGGATATCGATCGTAGGCCCTGATTGCCGCGTTTCTAACTCTTAATAAGAGATTCCTAAGCTCGGGGGAGGACCGGTCGCACTGGAAATCTATTGGAGAGGCCTATGTTCAGCAGTGGACTGCGATAGGCTGAAATGATGAAAGCTCGTGGGAGATTCTGATGCGGTGGAAGCTGTGTAACTAACTATACTTGAGACCTTAGAACTTATATCTCACGGTGGGTGGCGCATTTACGTTGTGGATGTCTATGGCCTCCAGTAACCACTTAACACCAGACGGGCTGTGAGCTCGTCCACCAATCTAAGCAATAAAAAAAAAGCAGTCCTCCACGTCGACTTCTTTGGAAGATCTTATGATCGCGGAAGAAATGTGTTCCGCTATCATAATTATTCACAAAAGCGTACGCAGATCAAGACGGAATAATCGAGCAACGGTTCAAGCATCTAGAATACGAAATCAATTCAAATTTCAAATTTTATTTCAATAATCCTATCCAAGAGTATCTATGAAACCATCACTACCAGAAAATTGTTTGTTTTATTTCGTCGCATATTTTTTTTATAACATGCCTATATTTATGATATGGATGACATCCATATTTCTGGTCTTCTCAGTATTTCACTAATGAATTGTTCCTCATCCATTATATTTTATTAGCTCAACGCGCGGTAAAAACAAAATGGTTTGTTTCGGTCGCGCGATGCCTCAATGCATCCACCGACACCGCCGCGCGCGCCGCTCTGAGCTGTGACCGCCTCGATATTGGCTAGACAGTGATTCTCAACCTTTTTTTTTGTTGCGGCACATATTTAACGATTTAAAAATTTGGCGGCACACAAAAAAAAAGAAAAATTATTTACTTGCTACAACACACTGCATAAATAGTTTATCAAAAAATTTTAATATACGAAATAAACTAAAATATACAATAATTTTTTTTTGTGGATTTAAATATATATTTATGTTTAAAATATTTTTCTTTTCAAATGATATAATTTAATAATATTAACATGATTATAACTAGTCAGGTCATAAGTATTGTCACACAGTAAAAACTTTTCTTTTAGAATGCTGGCCACAAAAAAGTTTATTGAATTCGAATTTCGAATTGTTCATGAAAATAAAAATGTATACTTTTAGAATTTTACTCATTTTTAAATATGGAGTGGACGTTTAAAGAAGACCGTGTTGCAGTTATTGCGTTGCATCGTTGCGGTTACGCGCCAATTCAAATTTTTAACATATTGAAAAATTTGAATATAACCAAAAGATTCGTTTATCGTACCATCAAACGATACAATGAAGACTCTAGTGTAGATGACAGGTCAAGAAGTGGTCGCCCTCGGTCTGTTAGGACTCCAGCAGTGATAAAGGCTGTGAAGGCGCGAATTCAAAGAAATCCCAAACGTAAGCAGAAACTGTTGGCCCTTCAGATGGGGTTAAGCAGAACCACGGTGAAAAGGGTGTTAAATGAAGACTTAGGGCTTCGGGCATATCGAAGAAAAACAGGACATCGTTTGAATGCTCGTCTAATGGACCTGAGACTGAAGAGATGCCGCGCTTTGTTGAAGCGGTACGCGGGAAAAAAATATCGGGAAATTCTTTTTTCGGATGAAAAAACTTTTACCGTAGAAGAGAGCTACAACAAACAAAATGATAAGGTGTACGCACACAGTAGTGAAGAAGCGAGCAACCGTATTCCGCGTGTCCAACGAGGTCATTTTCCATCCTCGCTCATGGTATGGTTGGGAGTTTCTTATTGCGGCTTAACAGAGGTACATTTTTGTGAGAAAGGTGTAAAAACGAATGCAGTTGTGTATCAAAATACAGTCCTGACGTACCTTGTGGAACCTGTTTCTCATACCATGTTCAATAACAGGCACTGGGTATTCCAACAAGATTCGGCGCCAGCTCATAGAGCGAAGAACACACAAGACTGGCTGGCGGCGCGTGAAATCGACTTCATCCGGCACGAAGACTGGCCCTCCTCCAGTCCAGATTTGAATCCGTTAGATTACAAGATATGGCAACACTTGGAGGAAAAGGCGTGCTCAAAGCCTCATCCCAATTTGGAGTCACTCTAGACATCCTTGATTAAGGCAGCCGCCGATATTGACATGGACCTCGTTTGTGCTGCGATAGACGACTGGCCGCGCAGATTGAAGGCCTGTATTCAAAATCATGGAGGTCATTTTGAATAAACTTTAGTGTCATAAGAATCTATGTTTTGTTAAGTTCATTTTGGTATATGAATGGTTACATGATGAATAAACTTGTTTCAATTATTTTACATTAAACATGTGACAGAATTTATGACCTGACTAGGTATATTCGCAAAATTTGGCGGCACACAAAAGTGCCGCGGAACAGTGGTTGAGAATCACTGGGCTAGTACATTTGTTTCACTCGCACATCGTGCAGCTCGTCGCCGCCAAATGTCACGCGCCTCTCGCCGCGCCTCGCAACGCACCGCAAAACGCACCGCCAGCGCCAGTAGCTGTGGCATACTTCATAGGTTGTCTACCATTTGTTTTCGCCGCTCCCGCTTGCCACGTCTCACGACGCGCCGCAATTCGCACCGCTCTCAGCTGTGGCCAAGGGGTAATAGTGCTGGAAAAAGCGAGGAAATATCAGCTGCGTTTTGTCCATACATTTTTTTTTGACTGTTGCTCCCTCGCCAGTAGAAAATAAATCCTTTCTTCTTCTTATTCAACCTGTCTCCAGCCAATACTGACTGAAGATCGTTTCGCACTCCATTCTTTTCGGTTCTTTCTTCGGTTTATTTTTGGGAATTTTATTACTTTTACTCTTACCTGTTATTGTACAGCCATAATATCATGTATCACAGGATCAATAAAAAAATAAACTAATTAAAACTTTATTTATACGACGTTTCATTCATATTTTAGAAAACTGCCCTGGATTCGTTCGGGTCGGACCAGCCGGATATTTATTTTCGGTAGCATTTGAACCAGAAATCAAGAGTATATACAACATGGAAGTAAGAGCTACTGATATTTATGTCGCCACATTTCCGAGATCAGGTATTTATTCTTTTACAATAATGGAAGATTCTTAAATCGAACCGGGCTTTTTTGGAATTATTCATCTGGATTTTAGATTGAAAATTAACTTTATATCCAAATTGTCCTCGTATTTCTGATACGACATCGGATGTGGGATAGGGCGCATTTCCCTATGCCCCACTCGGCACACTCCTACCTATTTCTCGGTACCTGCTAATAGCAATTATTAATCTGCCACTAAGCTACACTACACTACACTACAAGTCGAAAGAAGTCGTCGTAGCCTAATGGATAAGACGTCCGGTGCATTCGTATATAGCGATGCAACGGTGTTCGAATCTCGCAGGCGGGTACCAATTTTTCTAATGAAATACGTACTTAACAATTGTTCACTATGAAGGAATAACATCGTGTAATAAAAATCAAACCCGCAAAATTATAATTTGCGTAATTACTGGTGGTAGGACCTCTTGTGAGTCCACACGGGTAGGTACCACCACCCCGCCTATTTCTGCCGTGAAGCAGTAATGCGTTTCGGTTTGAAGGGTGGGGCAGCCGTTGTAACTATACTGAGACCTTAGAACTTATATCTCAAGGTGTGTGGCGCATTTACGTTGTAGAAGTGTATGGGTTCCAGTAACCACTTAACACCAGGTGGGCTGTGAGCTCGTCCACACATCTAGGCAAATAAAAAAAATAATAAAAAATAATAATAATAATAATAATTAATCAAAAATCTGATACTAGTACTATACACAAAGCTATTGAAGAATTAGACGATAAATATACACCACTAAATCTGAAACAAAAATACATAAAATATAAATCAGCAAAAGATCTTGAAACAGAAAAAATAGATAGATGGCGTAAGAAGGAACTTCACGGCAGGCACATACATGATCTAGAACAAAATCCACATTGATACAGAAGCTTCAAACAAATGGCTTAAATTAGGATATTTATTCCCAGAAACTGAGGGTTTTATGGTCGCGATCCAGGATCAAGTAATAAATACAAAAAATTATAGAAAATTTATAATCAAAGACCCTAATTTAAAAAATGATAAATGCAGAAAATGTAATCGTCATTCCGAAACCATCCAACATATAACAAGTGCTTGTCCGACACTCACATAAACCGATTACACACATAGGCACAATCAGGTAGCTCACATAGTTCACCAAAGGTTAGCTCTGAAATATAAATTATTAGAAAGCACACTGAAACCATATTACCAATACGCCCCAAAACCTGTGCTGGAGGGCGCCACACACAAGATGTACTTCGACAGAGCCATACTAACTGACAAAACTATACACAATAATAGGCCAGATATAACTCTAATTGATAAAATAAATAAAGTAGTGCATTTAATAGACATAGCAGTTCCTAACACCAATAATATACAAAAATCAATAGCTGAAAAAGTAAATAAATATACAGAATTAAAGGAAGTAAGAATCTGGAAAATGAACAAAGTCTACATTGTCCCACTGGTGCTATCCAGTACAGGCGTTATACCTAAACACCTACTCCAATCTTTAAAAATATTAGACATAGCAGAAAACGCGTACATGACCATGCAAAAAGCCGCAATATTAAACACATGCCGTATAGTCCGTCAATTCATGCAGGAAGAATTAAATATTCTCCAAGTAGAAAATGAAGCTCACTTGGCATAGGCCCGTGATCTTCATTATACCGAAATATCTTAAGTATTTCGAGAAACACAATATAAGAATATAATAATAATAAATAAATAAAAAAAAAAGAAGAAAAAATGATTTGATCGATTTTTATTTCAAACTCTACTTCGGCAAGCACGGGGCAAGTTGTTGATCAGGATAGCTGATAATAGCTGATAGATAGGATCAGGATCGCAATAAATAGCTTTTGATGACGAAGCGTATGATAGTGAAACGTTAAATAAAAAGGAAATTAATGTGGTTCTTTATTTATGTTCAAGGTCAGAATTGTAAACATTTTTTTTCCTCTGATAGCGTTTCTAGTATGATTTACATCCGTCTTTCTATTGATATTTTTAAAGTTTAATTTTACTTCATAAATAGCTGAGTTATATATATTTTTTAATATCGTACAGGGACAACGTGGACTCAAGAAATGGTCTGGTTACTATTGAATGACTTAGACTACGCCAAGGCGGCCTCACTTAATCTTGTCGACAGATACATAAATGTTGGGTGAGTAGGGCAATAAAGCGAAACACTTCTTTCTGTAGCAGCTTTTATGTTATATAAAATAAATATATGTCGATACATTCAAATGGATTTACAAATCAAAAAAATACTATTATTACTATTGTTTATTTATTGTGTATCTTTTCTTTTTTAGCTTATAATATGTATTGTGTGCGCGCGTGTCTGTGTGTGCGTGTGTGTGTCTGCGTGTGTTAATATTTTTTGTTTTAACTTATGATATTTAAATGGTAATTTTAATAATATTTCAATTAGTCTATGTACACAAACGGACTGGTTTCTGTAATAAATGAATTTAGTTTATAAATAATTAAAAAATAAGTGTAAACGAAAGTTAATCTGAAATTAATGTTTCCAGAATCTCGATCTGGGGTCTAGCATCCAGAACAAAAGGTGCCAAAATATTAAAATTTAAAGAAGAAGACAAGCGTAAATACAAACAAATAATAACGCCCGGTTGTGAGCTGCTAGCGGCAGCAAGTGACCCTCGCTTCATTAAAACCCATCTTCCAATGTGTATGCTGCCTCCTAATCTCATAGAAACAGCTAAAATAGTATATGTAGCAAGAGATCCACGAGACGTTGTAGTCTCACTGTATCATTTTTACCGTCTTATGCCTGTGCCGCAGTTTACAGGGGACTTCAAAACTTTTTGGAACATGTTCGTCCGCGATAACGGTAAATTTGTTTTTTTGGTTATTTATTTGTCCTTGAAATCAGTCTGACAAAATTATATGCATGAGTGTTGTTGCCTGTAGTGGTAATAAAGTTAAAGTTAATATCCTGTAGTCGTTTGGTGCTTGCTGAAATGCTGAGCACTGGTGCTGACACCAAGGTGGGCTCGACTTTTGACATAACAAAATGTCGAGCCTTGCAATTGGCAGTTGTGACACTATCCTGAAGTAATACGCCTATGGGGGGTTTTAAAAATGACCCTGGATAGGTCGCAAACAGTTTTTAGATATATTTGCCTTCAGTGCGGCTATAAGGGCGACGAGAAACATACACGTATACCTCCCTTGGCCCTTGACATCTGATAAACCAAGATAACCGAATAACCTTATCGGAAAAGATCGATCATGACAACGAGTTCAACGTTGAATTCACCAAGAAGTGTTGGCTCTAATAGTCGCCAGACACGAGTGCGTAAAGTTCACGTCCCGCCCAATATTAACAGCTCGCGAGCATGATCTTACAGTAGGCGCGACGGAAGACGCGGTCTACCTGCAAGCGGGTGCTGGCCTAGATCAATACAAAGCGCAACCTAGGCACGGGCGTTGGAGTCTATGGCGTAGGGCACGTAAAATGGATCTGCTACCATGTAAGCAGCAAATTTCTGTGGCCAGCTGCGAATATCGACCTCTTATATATCCGCAAAACCTGCGAAGAGGTCCATGGTACCTGGAGGAGGCTGCCTCGGGACTTAAACTACTGACCTTAGGCGAGAACGCTAAAAGAACGCTTTTGCTGTTAAAAATAGCAACGTAATGTGATAGCCGTGACGGTAACGGTGGGGCATTATCTTGAAACCCGCTCAAACAAAGCTCAAATAATAAATTAAGTCTGCGAAGGATCCCAAGTGGTCGAGGGATCCGACAGAACACAGATGCACGCGGTGATTGGTGCGATTGGAATAATCCAATTTTTTTATGATACCTATAATGACGTGTAAAATAGGGAAGTTTGTTTGTAAAAACTTATCACTGTAGTATTTTTCGATCTCGCTTTTTTTATGATTATAATCCTAAACTTTTAATAACCATTTAATTTCAATGTTCAAACAGTTTAATTTTTGTAGGTTTTTGAAAGCTACATTTGATTATACATAGTTACTTTGCAGCTGCAGAACTCCGTTAGGTCACATCTCCTTCATAGTGAAACTCAAAAGCGAACACGTGTTATATCAGTAAAGGATAAAGTTGTCGATAACCAACTAAACTAATGGCGTATTATTAAGAACACGAACTTGTAATTTAAATAAAATATATTTACATACCATATTATATTTACAATACATTAACATATATTTTTTAAAGTATACATGATATCAAATCAAATATTATTAGGTAATTACGTCAAACGAAATACTCAAGACAGCTATTCCATCATAAAATAAAATGTAAAAAATTGTTTTCAGTCATCAGAACACCTTATTTCGCACACATAAAAGAGGCATGGGAATTGAGAAATCATCCAAACATGCTATTCCTGTTCTACGAGGAACTTAAAAATGTTAGTATTTTGAGAAATGTATGTTATTTGAACTTTAAATATGTACATTATGCTTAGGAACTGTTACAACAAATATAGGTGATACATCTATGTATTGCTATATTAGGCATCATCATCCGTGATAAAATCTATATACACACATACTAATAATAGGGGTTAAAGTATGAAATTGCCGTTTTATTGTAATACTCGTAGATAGGTACTTCGAGTTGACATAGAACCTTCATGGTTTGAGATTTTTGAGTGAAACTGTTTTCAAATGGTACCTATAAGGTTCTACTTTTAAAAAATGTTCAAAATTCGATTATCGACTTTCAGTTGTTTTTTTTTATCAGCTTAGACAAGAAAGCTGGATACTTTGAAATTCGAGTGATTTTTTAATACGAGTTCCGATGCGAAACTAACGCCGCAGAATCAGCTCGCAATATCAAGGTTTTGTTTGGAGAGGGGATTGCTAATGAACGCAGCGTGCGATTTTGGTTTAGACGCTTTCGTGATGGAAATTTTGATTTGAAGAACGAACCACGTTGAAGACCACCCAAACATGTGAATAACAATGAATTGAAAGAGATGGTAGAAGCTGATCCGAGCCAAACTACCCAGGAATTAGCGGCATGGTTTATCGTTACCTTACCAACAATATTGACTGCTTTGCGTCAAATCAATAAAATGAAAAATATGAAAAATGGGAGCCTCATGATTTGACTGATCTGCAGAAAGAAACGCGTGTTGAAACTTGTGTTGACTCGTTGAATCGATACAGAAATGCAGGAATATTGGATCGAATTGTTACGTGTGATGAAAACTGGATTCTTTACGATAACCGTAAGCGACAAATGCAATGGCTGATCCCAGGTCAAACCCCGCAACAGTGTCCTGAAGCAAAACTTACCAATAAAAAGGTAATGGTAACTGTTTGGTGGTCTCAACATGGTGTTATTCACTATAGCTTTCTCCGATCTGGTCAAGCAATTACGGCAGATGCCTACTGTGCCGAACTCCGAATAATGATAGCAAGTGAAACTGCAGTGAAACAGCCTCGACTCATGAATCAATCTTCAACATTATTATTGCTCCATGATAACGCGAGACCTTATTCAGCACAAGAAACCGTTTTAACTTCTACAGGAACTGCAATTAGAAACCATTCGTTACCCTCCGAATTCGCCAGACATTGCTCCAACGGACTACTATTTTTTTCGTGATTTGCCAATTTTCTACGTGATAAAAAGTTTACTCCCCTGGAGGTAGAATAAAATGCTTTCACACAGTTTGTATGATCTAGATCACCAGAGTTCTATCGCAATGCCATCAATGACCTTCCTATTAGATGGCTGCAATGTATATATAGATAATGGTAGATATTTTGATTAAATAAATATGTTAAATGAAAAAAAAAACGAATTTATTGTACAAATCGGCAACTTCATACTTTAGCCCCTAAAGTGAAAGTATGTTCATTTGTTTGTTTGTTAGTGGGTTTGTTTGTTCTTCTTTCACGTCGAAGCCTTTGTTTGCGTCGAAACAGATTGACATGATTTTTTATCGATAACGGTAACTACCTTAAAATGATACTTTTCCTTGACCACGCAGACAAAGCCACGGGTAACAGTTAATAATAATTAAATCGAACAAAACAAACAAATCTTATTACATGTGGTCAATGGTGAAGTTAAATTGTTTTTTGCCTTATTTGTTTGGGGTTAACAAGACAATGTTTTTTTTAAATTTTCGTTAATGTAGATAGTTTATTATTATACCCGTTTCCACTTCGAGAATTCGTCATTTACGACATAATAATATGTACACATTAAACATATTTGTGATAATTAAAAGAAATCATGAACCTTGGCATATAGATTAAAACACTAATTTAATTTTATATCACTAAATTTTTATTAACTAAAAACTTTGCACTATCGAAAAATATTGTACATACATTTTTAAATAATATAATACATTACGTCCGCAGGATCTTTCCAATACAATAAAACGCACTGCAAAATTCTTCAACAAAGAATACACAGATGAACAAATCTCAGTGCTGTGCAACCATCTTAATATAAATAATTTCAGACATAACGACTCAGTAAGCTTGAACTTCTTAGCAGATGTGTTTATACCAGGAGAAGAACCATTTATAAGAAAAGGTAATAATGCTATATGATAAAAATAAATAATAAAAGATTTAGTCAAGGGTCTTCTAGTGTTTAATGGGGCCCGGAGTTTTTATTTCATTCTAAAGCTTTTAAGAAATACGGATCTGCTGCTGATAATTTCACACACTACGGTAACGCGTAGCGCTATTGTCGCGCTCAGTTGATCGCGCAAGTAACTAGCAAGTTGGTCGTAGATTTCAAAATTTAAACTCCAAAATCGACCAGACATTTACGACCTTGATAATAGAGCTCTAAGTGCTAGTACTTAGAACAAATAATGCCCTACCCTTCAAACCCTAAGGCATTACTGCTTCGCGGACTCATAAAACGTCCTATTAGTAAGATACTTTTTTAACTAGGCCAGTATATAAAAAAAATCGAATAGTAAAATTTTTGGTGGTGATTATTACAATCCAAAACCATAAGTTGAATGTGCGAACATGTCTTTTCACCCGAAAAGCATTCATACTTAACAGTTGGTGCTGTAAAGTAAGGTGGGTAGTGACATTCATCAGATATTGTTATCACCAAGCTATGCAATAAAAAACATTGATTGCATGTTTAGTGCGTCCATATTTTTATTTCAATGAACTAAAGTCGTTGGCCCTATGACTTACGTTTCTATTGCTTAGCAGCTTTTGACAATATTAAAATACTGGAAATTGAAATTAAATAGTAATTAGAAAATTCATCACAAGTAGATAAAATTACATATTTTTAGTATTTATTTGTAACTATACCTGAGACCTTAGAACTTATATCTCAAGGTGGGTGGCGCCTTTACGTCGTGGATGTCTATGGACTCCAGTAACCACTTAACACCAGGTGGGCTGTGAGTTCGTCCAACCATATAAGCAATAAAAAAAAAACATATGTAAGTCTATCTTATATTGCCTTTATTTTTCACATGTGTATACAAATATATATTTTTATGTAAGTTTATTAAGATATAGCACCGTCTATGCTAGTTTGCTTAATCCTCTTCCTGCAAGGTTGCCTGGAAGAGAGAAATAAAGAGTTATATTATTATTATTATTATTATTATTAAACAGCCCCTAAACGAAAAACTGTACTCCAAATTGAACAGGAAAAGTTGGCGGCTGGCGAGATTACTTCGATGACGAGATGACCGTGGAATGCGAACAATGGATGGCCAAAAAACTGAAGGAAACTGGTATTCAGTTCCCGGTTTTCAGTAATGATGTAACCAAGAAATGAATCACTAAAATTTTCTCATCGATTCTGTTACTTTTTATTTATAAATAAACAAGTAAAGAAATCTTATTCACTCCTGAATTATTTTGTTGTCTTTTCCCGTACCAAAAATTTTAAGCGAATATGCATTTGCGATAAACAGCTTCCTTCCTGCTGAATGCTGTTATTATTACTGCAGAAATAGAACTTATGATTGTGCGATGTATTTTTATATAATTTGGTTATTGTGACAATGTGAGCTTCTGTGGTCTATTTCATGTGATCGAAAGTAAAAAAGAAAGCCACTTCTAGATGTTTCGTTTTCCTTCGTTTTAAATCAATTTTATTCCAACGAACCGTAGTATGTGCCACTAGTTTTGTCGCCCATGTGTACACACGGAGAATACGCACCATCGTATCGTTAATAATGAACGTCCTACTGATTCCCGTTGTCGTTAGCAAACGTTGTCGTCAGCAAACTGAAGATTTACAGAGGATATCTTCAGAACAAGAAAGGTTTCATCAATTTTGCGGTATTTGGTTTTACCGCTAGAATTGATTACAGACCTCCTCACTATGACAGGACAAATATGCGTGAGAAAGACTGAACAACGACCAAGACGAGTTAAAGTCGAATTAATTTAGGATGAGAAATGATAACAATCTTCCCCATCAATATAACTTTTGAAAAGTATTATTCACACAAAGCCAGAAAATATAGCATTTTGAAAATGATCCGATGTAGAAAAGGCAGCTAGCTATACGTTTTCATACTCGTGTTCTCGTTTCTAATATGTAGATTTATCAATGACATGAAAGTTATTTCTTAAAAGAACGGCTTATGTTCAATATTGTACCAGGTCCGATATATCTATGAGTAAGTGGTCAAACCCAATCAACCCAGTGCATAGAATGTATTACATTTTAGATCTCGCAACAATTGTATGATACTTGATACTTTTTTTAAGTGAAACTTCGTTCTTTTTTTCCCTACCTATGCTGATAGCCTTGAGAGGCTATATCAACGTTACCCTAGCATGTAGGTGAGTTTTCGGGGCTAAAACCGGAGGTTTGGTAGCACTGGCCCTAGCAAGAGCGGTGTTTCGCAGAATCTACCACCGTATCGGAAACGCGACCCACTGAGAAGATCCGGCGAGAGACTCAGTGGGTTACGTCTATGGGTTAATTTACTCGCCAAGCCTTCGTCGCAAGCGACGGGTTCGACGAGGATAGTGAACGGTGTTTGAGGTATCTAAAAGCACCGTTAGTGGACCGGGAGGTTCCGTAATGACGTGTTTAGGGCGACGTTTTGCTAACACTGGCCCTAGCAAGAGCAATGCTTCGCAGAATCTACCACCGGATCGGAAACGCGACCCACTGAGAAGATCCGGCGAGAGACTCAGTGGGCTACGTCTATGGGTTAATTTACTCGCCAAGCCCTTCGTCGCAAACGACGGGTTCGACGAGGATAGTGATCGGGGCTTAAGGTATCTAAAAGCACCGTTAATGGACCGGGAAGTTCCGTAATGACGTGTTTAGGGCGACGTTTTGCTAACACTGGCCCTAGCAAGAGCAATGCTTCGCAGAATCTACCACCGTATCGGAAACGCGACCCACTGAGAAGATCCGGCGAGAGACTCAGTGGGCTACGTCTATGGGTTAATTTACTCGCCAAGCCTTCGTCGCAAGCGACGGGTTCGACGAGGATAGTGACCGGTGTTTGAGGTATCTAAAAGCACCGTTAGTGGACCGGGAGGTTCCGTAATGACGTGTTTAGGGCGACGTCGACTGTTTACCATTCGGTCCACAGGATCGGGTACGTTATTTCCGGCGGTCACGACAAAAAGGTTTTCGTGTCGTGCTGCCTTCTCAAAATGGCGCAATGATGCCGACTGTATATACTCACTAATTGAGTCAAGCTCCAGGTTATCATGGAGGTCCACTTTCCTTAGAAACCATGGTGCTCTTGCTATCCTGCAAAAACGGAATTGAATCACTTGAAGGGATTTCGAGTTAGTGCGGGCCGCGTGAGCGAACACTACACTTACATAGCTCATGACCGGACGTATGCAAGTTTTGTAGAATCTCACCTTATTACGAAGAGACAATTTACTTCGCTTCCAAATCGTGGGATAGAAGCGTCCTAGTATGAAGGCGGCACGGTCACGTACCATTTTAATGCGGGGTCGGAATGTCATTCCTCTGTCGAGGGTGACGCCTAGATATTTGACCTTTGAGGCTCACGGTATTGGCTGGCCAAAGAAAGTGATGGGGCGAATGGCGGAGGTGTTAACGCGCCTATTAGGGAGTGGGCTGCTCGAAGTGGTATTCGGAGGGCGACCCCTTTTAAAGAGCACCGCTGTGCTTTTCGTGGGGTTGATGTCAATGCGCCACTCCCGGAACCACTATCCCATGGTGGCTGCTGCGATCTGGAGGCGCCTATGCAATAGCGACATCTTCCTACACGAGTAATAGATAGCTGTATCATCGGCAAAGAGCGCTAGATAAGTCTCCGGAGACCGGGGTATATCATTGATACATATACAAACTAACGGGGAAAGCACGGAGCCTTGCGGGACTACGGCCGTCAGATGACGGGATGAAACTTTTAATACGACCTTCCAAAAGGTTGCGTTTTTTTTTTATTGCTTAGATGTGTGGACGAGCTCACAGCCCACCTGGTGCTAAGTGGTTACTGGAGCCCAT
Organism: Bombyx mandarina; assembly: GCF_030267445.1. Classification (NCBI taxonomy): domain Eukaryota; kingdom Metazoa; phylum Arthropoda; class Insecta; order Lepidoptera; family Bombycidae; genus Bombyx; species Bombyx mandarina. Next base: position 10,031,857 of record NC_143212.1, on the reverse strand, counting down.
AGACATCTACAACGTAGATGCGCCACACACCTTGAGATATAAGTTCTGAGGTCTCAGTATAGTTACAGCGGCTTCTCCACCCTTCAAACCGAAACGCATTATTGTTTCACGGCAAAAATAGGCAGGGTGGTGATACCTACCCGTGCGGAATCACAAGAGGTCCTACCACCAGTAATTACGCAAATTATAATTTTGCGGGTTTGATTTTTATTACACGATGTTATTTCTTCACCGTGAAAGTCAATCGTGAACATTTGTTAAGTACGTATTTCATTAGAAAAATTGGTACCCGCCTGCAGGATTCGAACACCGGTGCATCGCTAGATACGAATACACAGATCTTTTAGGCCACGACGACTTGATTAACGACGACGACACGCGTTAAACGTTTAACGCTACCGTACTAGAAAGTGACAGAGCGAGAGTGAATGCGTGGCATTTGACCGCATGCACGTAGTATACCTATTACAGCTGTTACAGGCCAGCGCCAGCGTTAGCAACGAGTAGCGTCCAATATTCTAATGAAGTATTTAAATATATATATTTATTTTTCTATCTATAATTTAAAATATATAAAAGTTGAAGATTTCGCATCTCTTATACACAGCACTGCCTATTACAAGAGCAATCTGATTTAAGGATGAAAAATGAAGAAAATCACAATAGTATACATCGAAAAAGAAGTTTCAGTTCATTCACGTATACCAAGTTGCACGCGCACCATTTTTGTTTATATAGGTGTACACACAATTTAATGTAACTGCTAGACACAATAAAACACAACCATGACATAATTTAAAAATACACATACGTGTAAAATTACCTTTATTTCTTTTCGCATTTCAAAATTCCTCCAACTCCTTTTTTTAATGTGCGATATCTACAACGGCGATACTTTTTCGAAGTTTCATTCACTACATACGTGGCCCAGCAATATTATTTGCGCTGCGATGGTGCGTGGCAAAAAATACCTCTGGAAACGCACTGTCGATGAACGCAGCGGTTCCAGATAATATGCATGAACTCTGCTCCGATGGCGGGAGGTAAAAAGGAGACGAGGGGATCATCTCAAACAATTCCTCAGAGCACTCCCCATGGAACATACGGTACAAAATACAGCGGGAACTGAAGTCCCTCCGTAGACCCAGAAGTTCCAAACGATCCGTGAGGATGGGATTATCGATAATCCGAACGGCCCTCTTCTGTATGGAGTCAAATGGAAGAAGCTGGTATTTGGGAGCCCCGGCCCAGAGATGGGAGCAGTACTCCACGCGAGGCCGGACTTGTGCTTTATAAAGCAAAAGTCTTTGTCCAGGCGTGAAGCACCGCTTCGCTCTGTTGAGGACTCCCAGCATTTTGGAGGCCAACTTGGCTTTGCCTTCCAAATGACTTCGAAATTGGACATCGCTCAAAATTTCGACCCCAAGTATCCCGATACTCCCGGAAAGTTGCAGGGATACTCCTTGGAATTGTGGCGCCATGACAAAGGGGTCCTTCTTCGCAGTGAACGCGCAAACTTGTGTCTTCGACGAGTTAAATTGAACCAAGTTCAATTTACCCCATTCGGAGACTCGCCCCAGAGAGCTCTCCACTTTAGACACAAGTTTTGATCGTCTGTCTTGCACCACGCTCCGAGAGAGACTCTGATGGCCGATATATCGCGCATCCCCCGTGCTGTCATCCGCATAGCAACGCATGTCATCAATAGACAGCATGTCATTGATATAAAGGATGAAAAGCGTGGGGGAGAGCACCGAACCTTGTGGATTGCCAGCGTTAATGGTCATGGTATCAGAGCAGTCACCATCTAAAACGACCGTGATGCTCCGCCCATCCAAAAAGCTAGCGATCCACTTGCAGAGTCCCTCGAAGATTCCGTAAGATGGTAGCTTCGACAGAAGTGCCCTATGCCAGACCCTTTCGAAGGCCTTCGCGATATCAAGGCTCACAGCAATAGCCTCGCCCTTGCTCTCCAAGGCTTCAGCCCACCTGTGAGTAAGGTATACAAGAAGATCGCCAGTTGAGCGACCATGACGGGAACCGTACTGTCGGTCACTGATCAGCTGGCGATCTTCAAGATACTTCAGGAGTTGTGTATTTATTATTCGCTCCATCACCTTGGAAAGCAAGGAAGTTATCGCGATAGGCCTATAGCTCTATGGGTCCGACCGGTCACCCTTCTTAGGGATAGGGTGGACGTGGGCGGTCTTCCATGAAGACGGAACCCTGTTAGTGCAATAAGAGAGGCGATACAAAAGCGTTAGCGCACATGTCAGCTCAGCGGCGCACCTAAAATCCTAAAAATTATAATGTCCATAATTAATATACGATTGCGACATAGACTTACAAGTGCTCTGGGTAGTGGGGCTTAAATAGGATGGTAAAAAAACAGAATTGAAAACAATGCACTACAAACCATGATCAGAAGAATTTAAAACCTCCGCATCGGCACTAAGGTGTTGAAATATTATGTATAAAATAAAATATTCAATGAATATAAATTAATCGTACAAATTATTGGAATCCTTAAATTATTTGAGTAAATATGAAAATGGATTTTAACTATGTTAACAAAATGAATATTAAAGAGAGTGAGTAAATTAAAATATTTTAGCAATAAGAAATTTAAAGGTTTGTATATTATATACACATTTTATTGTGTCTGCCGCTCACCTGTTTAATTTAAAATTATTCGATAGTGCGAGACCGATATAAGGCAGCTTTTTTTTTTCTACCTACGCTAATATCCTCGTGAGGCTATTTCAGCGTAACCTTAACTAGTAGATGAGCTCACGGGGCTCAAACCGGAGTGATGCTAACACTGACCCTAGCAAGAACAGTACTTCGCAGAATCTACCACCGGATCGGAAACGCGACCCACTGAGACGATCCGGCGAGAAACTCACAGAACAGAAGGCAGCAATGAACCAACGAACACACCAACATTAGATTAAATAGAAATTTATTGAAGACTTTAACATTCAATATTAATGTTTTATGTCTAGATACTACACCCACAATGATACTTCACCTAGTCCTGTTTACCGCTGTTAAGAGAGCATCGCAGACTGTGAGCCCAAAGTAAACGAATTCTTGGGTTATTTGTTATTTGAATGGGTCAGTGAATTTCACGCTACTAGTTCTGTCTATCATCATTCTTGTCTTAGATTCATTGATAGACATCCTTTAGCTTTCGTTTAGCTTCCAGTGCAATTAGAGCCGTGGCATCATCAGCATTGCGGAATTTGTTCATTTTCTCACATCTTTAATGCATCCGCCTCCTGTATGGTCCCAGGTTTGATGTAAGCTTCCGAGGTGACGGTGTGAGCTTTGCATTCGCAACTCTTTGATGTCCTAGATCGGCCTTCGATTTTCGATAAAAAATATCAAAAAACAAAATTTTAACCTCTTTGTGCGAACATATTTTAACTATGTTAAAACATAAAATATCTCTGTATAAAATATTCCGACCCCCTTACAACGATGATGAAGACCGCCATGGTGTGTTGGATCGGTGAAGTCCGACATTTCCCTTTCATTTTTTGAAAATTCATCTGCATCCTCCTAAAGTTTTTTTTTATGGCTTATTTGGGTTGACGAGCTCACAACCCACCTGGTGTTAAGTGGTTTTTGGAGCCCATAGACAACTTCAACGTAAATGTGCCATCCACCTTGAGATATACATATAAGTTCTAAGGGCTCAGAATAGTTACAACGGCTGCCCCACCCTTCAAACCGAAACGCATTACTTCCTATTTATCAGGAAGGATACAAACATTAGATGTGAAGGGTAATAGATCTTCAGGCACCACGTTGAAAATGGGTGTACCTCAGGGTTCCAATTTGGATCCTTTTTTATTTCTAATATATATAAACGATTTGCCTAGTTTTATTGAGTCCCGACACGAGGTCGTATTATTCGCAGATGATACATCTTTATTATTTAAAATTAAACAACAATTACAAGTTTATGACGAAGTGAATGATGCGATTTCGTGTGTGGTTCATTGGTTCCATATCAATAACCTATTATTGAATAGTAAGAAAACTAAATGTATTAAATTTACTTTAAAATGTATTAAATCATCTTTAAATGTGAGACAAGTAGATAGTAATGTAATTGTTTCTGAGGTATCATTGGAGCTTGTTGAGTCAACCGTATTTCTTGGTATAACAGTGGACTCCAAACTGCAGTGGGGACCTCATATTCATAAATTGGCGAGTAAGCTCAGTTCTGCAGTATACGCAGTAAAAAAAATTTGAATGTTAACAAATGCGGACACGGCTCGTTTTGTTTACTTTAGTTACTTCCACAGTGTCATGTCCTATGGCATTTTGCTATGGGGCAATGCGGCCGATGTAGAAATGATATTTATTCTGCAGAAAAGAGCTATACGTGCTATTTATAACATGCACTCAAGGGAATCCCTGAGGGAAAAATTTAAAGAAATTAAAGTTCTCACTATGCCATCCCAGTATATCTTTGAAAATTTGATGTATGTTCGTAAACATATTGAGGAGTTTCCTAAAATGTCGGACATACATAATAGAAATACTAGGAACAAACACAAGCTTGTTGTGCCGATGAGTAGGTTACATAAGATACGAAATTCATTCGGGTGTTTGTCTGTGCGCCTGTACAACAAAATCCCACAAGATATTCAGAACCTACATATACATAGGGTTAAGAAAACTATTAAAGAACATCTGTGCAATAAAGCTTACTATAAAGTCAATGATTATCTATAAGATTGCACAAAGTGGGAATGAGTTGCTCGCTCCGGGAATTTCAATATTGTAATAATTGTTATGTTATAATTACTTATTGTAAAAATGAATATTTAAAAAACCTAATATTAAAAAAAAAATCTAATATTTAAAAAAAAAAAAAGACATGCTAAGTTTCTTGCCAATTCTTCTCAGGATGGAGGCTAATTCTTGTGAATTGGGGGTAGTTCTTTTGACGTTCAACAAGTATGTACTTTCATTTATGTTGAATAAAACTTTTTTGATTTGATTTGATTTGATTACTGCTTCACGGCAGAAATAAGCAGAATAAGATTTTAAAGAAACAAAATCTTAAGCTAATATCCATTTGATTGCAATTATGAAATTATTTGATCAATTATACTCTCGTTCAGCCTAATTATGTTTAGTACATATTTTGGATTGCTTGTATAAAATGACGAAATTCAACATCAGCTGTTGTTACCATTTGGATGTCATTTAATATTTACTAGAGGTCCCGCAGTAGTCGAAATTCGACTATAATTAATTGGAATTGTAAGTTTGTACACTATTATCATTGTATTTTATACTTCTATAATCACAAATTTCGCCAAGACTACACTATAAAAAATATTAACAAAGACAAACCATATTCTATTCTCAATTTGACAACAGACGTCAAGAACAAAAGTTCGACAATAAATAGTATGCATGCGTGTGTGCGTTAAATACATGGTATGTAGTGTGTGTGATGTTTTCTTTATTGATTTAATGTATCTTTTATGCATTATTTAAAAAAAAAAATAGCATTGTGCACTCCTTCTCTATATTCTCTATAAGTGTGGAATATTTCATACTCCTCGGTCCGCGCAATTTTCGTAAAAAGAGATACAAAGTTTTTGCTTCACGTATTAATATGTAGATAAGACGATAATCAAGATAAACTCTGTCACACACGCCGAAACAACTGCAGTCGTGTAGCAGAAAGTGCGAAACAAATACATCTGGTTTGCCTTTTGTATATTTTCGTTTTTAGTTATCTAGTTTATTATATTTTAATATGTTCATTATGGGATAAATCCTTAGACTGTGTTAAGCAAGTCTGGCAAATCTAGTCACATTTAATTTCAGCTTCTTTTTAAGCGTACTTAACTTAAATGTTCAATAAAGCTCAAGGCCAGCTTTTTCTTAACGCTTCATTGTAAATACATGCGTAGAATTTTGTTTAAATTGATAATTTTCAGGACTAATCATATCAAATTAATAAAAGATATCGTTTTAAAATAAATTTATTAATTTAGCATTGCATTAGTATCATCATACATAAAGGTGAGCTTATAAACGCTGTAAAAATGAAATTATAATCTAGGTATATGGTATATATCATGCTAATAATAATAATAATGCTTTTATTATTTTAAACATTTATTAAACGTTTTACATTTTAACTAACAATTTAAAATAGACTAAGAAACCAATAGTTAATATATGTATTAGCTTTTGCCCGTGACTTCGACTTCGTCCGCGTGGAATAGTTACTTTAGCATAACGCTAAATTTTATCTGCCTCTTCATTTACGCAGAAAGTGAAAATATTTTTGAATAATAGAATGTTAAGGAGTTATTTAAGGTACCAAAATCACGCTTTTTAACCGACTTCAAAAGAGGAAGTTATCAATTCGACCATAATTTTTTATCTATGTATGTTCACCGTTGTCTCGAGAATGCTTGAACCGATTCTGATAGTTCTTTTTTTTTTTGTTCGAAAGGGTAAATAGATAGACTTCCCGAATGGTCCTGTTTATATCAAGATCTGATGATGGAATCTTGGAGAAATCCAGAAAAATCTATAATTGTCAAAGCCTATCTTGAAGTGATTTGGGTGCTTCAATGTTGTAATGAATAACGTATTTATTTGGATAGAGATTAATATTATAAAAACACCTTCACAAATAATGCTTTATTTTAGAACAAATTTGTTTAACATAAAAAACGTTATAGTCAGCCAACCTTAATATATAGACATAATTATGCTGTCGCGGACTTTATCTAGATCTTTTAAAGGGGAACAATTCTGTCATACATTATTTTAGGGAAACTTTAATCGTTTCTGCAGCGCACGCAGCGGAAGTTCTCAAAGGGTAAAAATAGCATCGATTTTGAAACATTCTTTATTGGTGCTCCGCTTGTATTGGTCTTAGCGTGATGGCATATATCTTATAGCCTTCCTCGGTAAATGGGCTATCTAACACTGAAACAAATTGGACCAGTAGTTCCTGAGATTAGCGCGTTCAAATAACCAAACCCTTCAAGCTTTATAATATTTAAAAAATATATAGTATAGATATAAACATAAATTACTTTTTTTTTTTTTCCTACCTATGCTGATAGCCTTGAGAGGCTATTTCAGCTTCACCCTAACGTTAGTAGGTGAGCTCGCGGGGCTCAACCGGAGAGTTGCTAACACTGACCCTAGCAAGAGCAGTGCTTCGCAGAATCTACCACCGGATCGGAAACGCGACCCACTGAGAAGATCCGGCGAGAAACTCAGTGGGCTGTGTCTATGGGTTAGTTCGCTCGTCGAGCCCTTCGTCGCAAGCGACGGGTTCGACGAGGACGGTGACCGGTGCTTGTGGTGCCTAAAAGCACCGTTAATGGATCAGGAGGATCCGTAATGACGTGCTTTGGGCGACGTCGACGGTTTACCATTCGGTCTACAGGGTCGGGTATGTAATTTCCAGCGGCTACGATGAGAGGGTTCTCATGTCGTGCCGCCTTCTCAAAATGGCGCAGCGATGCCGACTGTAGATACTTACTAAAAGAGTCGAGCTCCAGGTCGTCGTGGAGATCCACATTCCTAAGGAACCAAGGCGCTCCGACGGCTATCCTGCAGAATCGTGATTGAATAACCTGAAGGGATTTCAAGTGGGTGCGGGCTGCGTGAGCGAACACTACGCTTGCATACGTCATGACGGGGCATATACAAGTTTTGTAGAGAGTTACCTTATTACGGAGGGACAGTTTGCTTCGACTACAAAGCATTGGATAGAGTCGTCCTAGAATAAACGCGACGCGGTCGCGTACCGTTTTTATATGGGGACGGAATGTCATCCCTCTGTCGAGGGTGACGCCTAGATATTTGACCTTCGAGACCCACGGTATGGGCTGGCCAAAGAGAGTGATGGGACTAACGGCGGAGGTGTTTGCGCGCCTACTACGGAGTGGGATGCTCGAAGTGATGTTCGGAGGGCGACCCCTTTTGAAGAGCACCGCTGCGCTTTTCGTGGGGTTGATGTCTATTCGCCACTTCCGGAACCACTGTCCCATGGTGGCTACTGCGATCTGGAGTCGCCGATGAAGCAGCGACATCTTCCTACACGAGTAGTAGATAGCCGTGTCATCGGCGAAGAGCGCTAGATGGGTCTCCGGAGACCGGGGTATATCATTGATATACAAACTAAATAATAACGGGGAGAGCGCGGAGCCTTGCGGGACTCCGGCGGTCAGTTGACGGGGACGAGAACGAGTTCCCTCTACTCGATATCGAAACGAACGGTTCGACAAGAAGTCTCGTATGATGAGCACGAGTCTGTCTGGCACTCCCATGTTGTACAGTTTATAAATTAAACCGTTGTGCCAGACTTTGTCGAACGCCTTCGCGATGTCGAAGAAGAGGGCGCCGGTCGGGATTTGTTTACGCCTATTTAGTCCTATCAGAATGTGCTCCGTGAGGCGGTGCACTTGTTGTACGCACGAGTGTTTAGAGCGGAATCCGAACTGTTCGTCTATGAGAATTTTGTTCGCGGTAACAAAATCCCAGAGGCGTTTCCTAAGGAGCCGTTCGTAAATTTTTCCTATCGTCGAGAGGAGACTAATCGGACGGTAACTAGAAGTTTCGTTTGTCGGTTTGCCCGGCTTATGTATACCGATAACGTCCGCTTCTTTCCACACCGCGGGAAAGATGCAGTGCGTCATAGCGGCATTTAAAATTGTAGCCAACATTGCTATCAGTTGGACTGGCAAGAGTTTTAGTGCGCGGTTGTGGATGCCGTCGGAGCCGGGTGCCTTCCTAGGTTGGAGGTTGTGGATCGCGTCTCTAACTTCGTCAGTGGTAATGGGGGGTAACGCGTCCGAGGGCGGCAGGGAAGCTCTGCGCTCGACCTCCCTGTCGACTAACTCGGTGTGTTCGGGGTCCGCGTGTTGAGTGCTGGTGGTGCACTGCTCTTGCAGTGCATCGGCCAGCAGCTCAGCCTTGTCATCGTCATCGAATGCCGGTGGTTGGCCTGAAGGGCGTATGAGGGGAGGCATAGTAGCGGTAGTTTCGGATTTGAGAGTCCTAGCTAGTCGCCAGTATGCTTGGTGGGAGGGCGCGAGTTGTTCTAGATAACTAAGCCAATTATCGTTACGCGCGTCGCTTAAGCGGGAGTGGACTTCGCGTTGTAGACGACGCATCTGAATCCGGTTTGAATGCGTGGGAAGACGATCGTAGGGCCGGATTGCCGCGTTCCTAACTCTTAAGAGATTCCTAAGATCGGGGGACAGTCTGATGCGGTGGAAGCTGTCCTCCACATCGACTTCTTTTGAAGATCTAATGATCGCGGAAGAGATGTGATCGGTAATGATGTTTATGGATTCGACGGTGTCCTCGGGGGATGGATTCGAATCCGGGCCGCAAGGGAGGATTGGCGGAGCGGCGTCGGCTAGGCACGTGCCCAGCTTATTCCAATCCACCATGGTCCTCGTAACAGTGACTGGGTTGTGAGGGCGACCGAGCTGCATAACGACAGGTCGGTGGTCTGAGTCGAGCTCTGACATTGCTTCGATGGAACGCAAGCGCAGAGTTACGTTCCTAAGCAATGCCAGGTCTATAGTGCTCGGACGGAGCGCGATGTTATACGGATAACATGTTGGAGTTGGGGGACCGACTATTTCAAAGGTGAGGTCGTCTATAAACGCGTCGAGACGCCTACCGTTAACGTTTGTACGATGGCAGTTCCACCTAGTGTGGTGGCAATTTAGATCGCCTGCCAGGATGACAGAGTCTCCCATGCCGAACAGTGACTCGATGTCACTGCTCAGAAGGGGCTTGTCCGGGGGGAGATAAACGGATGCGATGACGATCGGCTGGTGTCCCGTCAGCGAGATACGGCACACTGACGCCTCGATATGTGAGAGCGAGGGAGTATCGAGAGGAACAACGTGCAGGGCCCGCCTATAGTAAATGGCAGTCCCACCTTTAGAGGCGGTGAGTCTGTCATTCCTAACCATGACGTAATTCGCGACTTTCGGGTCGCGACGCGAGGGCTTTAGACAGGTTTCCTGCACTAATAGAATATCTACAAGATTATCGCGGAGGAATTCAAAAATTTGATCGCGTTGCCGCGCGAGTCCGTTAGCATTATAGAATGCTAACGTAAGGGAATACGGTTTTTCTCTACCTTTTTGCGCCATTGATTACCGGTAAAGATTTTATAACGTACGCGACACGGACTCGTAGACGTCCATGTGATCGAAAGCGGCCGCGAGCCGCTGTTCGGGGGTTACCGACCTACGTATCGCGTCTGCGAACGATCGCAGACGGTCGAAGTTGACCGCGGTGACGAAGTCACGCACGAGCGCGAAGTCGTTGACGGCAGAGGGTTGCGGGGGACGGAACGCGGGCGCGGGGCGAGGTGCGAGCAGGGGCTGGGGCGCGGGGCGTGTCACGAGCGGGGGCGGGGGTGCGGTTTCCGTTCCCGCCTTCGTATACGGCAGCGGCTTTTTCCACGCCGAGACCGTGGGAACTGCAGCCGGCACGAAGGCGGGTTTCGGCACTGAAGGTGCCGAAGTCTTTGGGCCGACGGTTCGCGGAGCTGGGTGGGTTGGGCGTTTTCGCGGAGCCCTGGGACATCCACGGTAGTTCGCGGGGTGCCCTTGCTTAAGGCATAGGACACAGCTTGGAGGTTCGGTCGCGGTTTCCCTATCTCTAACGCAATCTAACGTAGCGTGATCGCCGAGGCATTTCACGCAGCGGGGGCGCGCGTGGCAATTACGCGCCGAGTGGCCATAGAGTTGGCACCTGTAGCACTGCCCGGGAGTGCCACGTTTATGGGGGGCTTCGATGGAGACCCCGGATAGGCCGCAAACTGTCGAGAGGCATGAGATTTTCTTTTTTGCCTCCGGGGTTGGCTCCAACGCGACGAGAATCATATTATAGGGCTGCTTGCCCCGCCCACTGTGCATCCGATGCACACTAACTATAGGGAGTGACTGAGCGATCAGATCCTCCTTAACATAGTCTATGTCTAGTTCTTTCGGTACTCCGCGTATTACTACGCGGAGCTCGCGGTCCTCCTGAAGAGCATAGGTATGGAAACCTATGTTCTCCTTTCGGAGGTATGCTGAGAGGGCCCTATGGTCGCCCGGCGTTGCGACCTTAATCTGAATCCCATGCGCGATGTTACGCGCATGGGTGTAGTTAATTTTATTTGCCTGAAGGGCCTGGGATACGCGATTCCACGCTGTCTTCTCTTGAAGTATCAGCGGGGGCGGGGCAGCTACTTTAGGAGCGGGCGCGGGCTTGGGACGCGGCGGTGGGGTTACGCGGCGCGCGGAGTCCAACTCCGGTGTGATTACTACCTTCGGTCGAGAGGCGGACGCGGATTTCGTCTGTTTTGTCGAGGAGCTCCGGGACTCCACGACGCGGGTACGTTTCTTACCGCGGGTAACCGTTTGGAAACCATCCGAGGTTCCGGGCTGAGGGCTGGACGCGGATTCAAAGTCCATCTCCGATTCGGTATCGGAGCCTGAACTATTTGAAACGATCGAGGTCGCAACGGACGAGACGAGCGATGACGCGATAGACGCGGGTGCGGGGGTGGGGGTAGCGCTAGGCGCTTCGTGAGTCGCTACGTCGGAACGTGCGCTCGAACTTGACGCGGCGGCGGGGGGCGCGGCGCGTGCCTCCGAGGCACGTTTAAAGTACGCGGCGACGGACGCGGGGGGGGAGGGATTGCCACGGGCGGCCCTAAACTCTAGGTACTCGGCCCTAATTGACGGGTACCTATCCCGGAGGAACCCGACAATATCACTAACGTCTTCTTGCTCCATTCTTCGGTCTTCCTGCCCGGGGGGGGCGGCCCCGGGACTTTTGTTGAACTCGCCGAAAGGCGAGGCCCCGGATAGGATTTGTAACCCCCCTGTGCTGCAGGACAGCAAGGAGCAGGGGGGGGGAATGCCTATGCCGTGAAAACGGCAATCGGCGGGGAAAAGGAAAGGAACCCGCTCGGGCTGTATAATGCTACAGCAGGCAGAATCGCGAGCGGGGGTCTAGTCTTGAAAAAGACTGTTGTTTTGTTAAGGGTTAGGAAATCGCTAGCCTGTGAGTGCCACAGGAAGCCTGATCGTAGCGATTGGTTTTGCCTTGAAAAAGGCAGTTGGTAAAGGGTGGGTTCGCGGTTACAACACTTTAGCGCACAAAAATGGACTCCGATACGCAGATCGCAAGCAACCAACGGATCGGAACGTCCGCACTACCGAATTGTAAGCACGATGTATTCACGGTCACTACACTGTCGAGCACAGCTGTGAGTTCAGAGACGCAGCTCGCAAGCGGGCCACGGATCGGAAAGCACGTCCGCGCACGACCGAGTCGTGAGCGAGAATGAATGGATAAATTACGAAAGTAAAATCTAAATTTATATTAAAAATGCCTTTCGTCTCGGTGTGCCTTTCGGCAAAGACCTCGTGCAACTCTTTCCACTGCTTTCTATCTGCTGCTACTCTTATCCTAGGGGATCCAGGACTAATTTTGAGTTCATCCTACCGTCTACTTGGTTTGCGACGTCGGCTTCTCAAGCCATCCTTTGCTAACAGGTGACATTTCTGCTTTTCACAGCGGAGCAGCATAAATGCTATCCATCTCCATTTAAGTTGATCAATAGATGACACGATGTCTGTTAATTTGGTTTTGCACCTGATGTCTACACTTCTAACTTTGTCCATTAATTTCAAGCCTTGCATGCTCATATATCATATTTAGGTTTCCCAAAAAAAAACAATCATGTTCTTACTTACTTACTTACACTGTTCATTATTAAGTTGTAAAATAAAACTAATACAAAATAAAAATTATCAGCTTAGGTTGCTGCTCCAAAATCTACGCAACTAGAAACCATGGCTCTTAGCAAAAAATGTCCTGAAATACGCGAAGCCGGCGAGGAAGAATCCGGTCAGCTTCGGAGGCTTTTCAAAACATTGGGTAATAATTCATAACATCTGTTTATTTGATGTACATAATATTATGCTGTGCCTCATCAATGAAACAAGAAAATTCAAACCACATACATTGTACTGATTACTGATTGAAATGTTTTGTTTTTCTAGATTACAATTAAACAGATCAAATTTGTAGCCCGATGGCACCTGCTTAATAAGGTTGAAGGCTGTGTGGTCTGGTTATTATGAAAGGCAATTATATGATTCACCGAGAAATAGGTAGAGAGTATTATGCCGTTCCCTGAGTATTATGCCAGCATACTACGGGCCATTATCATTATTATCGGCTTGTATCTCTCTACTGCTGAATGTAGGCCTCTCCCATAGTCCGCCACAATTAACGATTCTCCGCCTTAGTTTTAGTCCACCAGCGAGGGGGATGTCCGACGCTGCGCTTACCGGTACATGGTCTCTAGCCCAGTACACGCCTGCTCGGACGGCCATCGGTTCTGCGACACATATGTCTAGTCCACTTGTACTTCAGCTTACATCTTTAAGTCACACATGTTTAGGGCTATGTTAGTTACTTTGGTTCTTCTTTTCTTTATTCGATCTAATTCGATCCATCAAAGAAACTCCGAGCATGCCCCTTTCTCTGGTACGCTGAGCGAATTTGAACTTACAGACCAGACCTATGGTCAATGTGCACGTTTCAGTGCCATATGTTATGACCGATGATAACGAAGAATGCACTCATCAAGAAAAACCCCTGAGACTCCCGAAAATTTAACAGCATTTGCCCTCTGGCATTTCTAGAGCCAACACCATAAGGACCGAATAGTAGTTCTCCACACTATTGAACTCTTACTTTCGAATTAAAGTCCCGCATCATTATAGTCTAATAAATCTTGGTGGTGCGTTCGATGTCTTTTAGGATATCGTCGTAAAAGATTCCGCAAACTCCTTTGTTGTCGATGAGGCAACGTATCCTTGCACAACTTTTTCAAGGATACGTGTATCGGCACACACTACTGACTTCCGGAATGTTGATGACAAGGGATTTGTGGTAAAAGAAACCAACGCCCCTCTGCGAGAACTGTTCTGTTTCCTATAGAAGAGCATGTTTCCTGAGCCTAGGATTCAGCTCGTTATATTTTACCACATCTATATACCTAAAATTTATTTATAGATTAGAAGAGGAGGTTCTCAATTCGAAACGCAAATCACCATAACTAGTAACTACACTTCTAAATATGAAAAAAGTGATCCTTAACGTACGAGGGACTTAATTTGATGATTAACACGATTTCTGGTGTAGTAAATATTATTTACAGTTAAAATCAGTTCAGCCAACTAGTTCGCAGAAGAAGGTACCAGGACATTAGATTAAAAATCTGCCTCCACACCGATCTACCACCACTTGTTTTTAAATTTTGTCCCAGATAATAAAGCACTTAATGAAACTTTTGTAGTTTGTATTTATTGTTTGGGTGCAATAGTAAATTATTTTGAAAATTGATCATTTTTAAATATTATGTGATCTCAAAATCTATAAATTATTCCCGCCTAAGACTTCTTTGACTGATTTGTCTTTAACATTTTAGAAGATTGCCCCGGATTCATTCGTGTTGGACCAGCAGGATATCTGTTTTCGGTAAAATTTGAACCAGAAATAGAAAACATATACAACATAGAAGTGAGACCTACGGACACTTTCATCGTCACATTTCCAAGATCAGGTATCAACATTTTTTTTACACAATGTATTTCTTTATCGTATAACTCTTTCGTGAATATAACACATGAAGAATTTCATAAAAAAAATTGGTGCCTGGGGGATTCGCACACTTGGCATATTAGCAATAAAAATAAAAATACACCGGGCGTCACATCCTTCAGGCTGTGACAACTCCAAAATTCTACAAGATGAACCCTACGATCGATAAATTAAAGAAAAAAAAACCATGTCTAAGAGATATTTATATGTATTATGTGTGTCAGTGTGTATTTATTTATCTGTGGTGAGATTTGTTTGAAATTTAAGTTGGAAGAGATTGAAGAGAACTGTAGAAGAGATTAATATTGTTTCGTACACTACTGGGCCGAGATGTTAAAAAGCCACATTTTCTTTTTTTATATCCCACGTATCGATGTCACACTTCACGTAACACTAAGCCAGTACTGGATTACAGATTAGAAGTCAATTACAACAGATTCAGTAGAAACTAAATTATAAAGGAACAATGTAGTTTAGTTTACAAGCTGATTAATTAAAATACAATTTCTTTACATAGTTCATTTAAATAATAATATACTTGCCAAATTATGCTTCATTATAATAGGTAAAACTACAAATGATTTGACGTATTATTTAAAAGTGTGAAGATGATTGAAAGAGTGCATTGAATAAAGAAATCTTCCTTCTTAAAATATAACAAAATTTAAAAAGTCTAAATGAAGATTTGACTTAAAGAATATAGGGGAGAACAACAACAAAGAATTTTGAGATATCCAAACCGAAAAACAATAAGAATAACAGCATTATGAAATGAGGTACTAGTCAATGATTTCGTATTGTTATAAGTCAGGTCAATTTCCATTTGAGGTTAAATGAATTAGGCTATCGGTTACCAAATTGGAAATAATATGTATATAAAAATAATATGTATATTATGTATCACATTGTCACAATAAATAAGTTTTTCATTAAATTAAGGGATTTATTATATTATTTGTTTCTTCACCTACAAATGTACTTTAACATATTGCTTCAGTAGATGTAGATAAATGTTGATGTTAATAGTAAACATTGTACAGGGACAACGTGGACTCAAGAAATTGTCTGGTTACTGTTGAATGACTTAGACTACGCTAAGGCGGCCTCGCTTCATATTGTCGAGAGATTCGTAAATATAGGGTAAGTAAAACATTCACATAGTAAACCATAAATAGAAAAACTTAATTTTAATGTGCTATGGGATACGGTGGCCAATACAAAAGGTAAGCTGGGAAATATCTGTGCGTAATCTGATAGGACTGAAACTAAATCATTATTATTGCAGAATGGCTAAGCACAATGTAGGTAAATTTCTATAATCGGCAACAAATACGCTTTTTCTTTGTTTTAAGTTAGAAACCTCAATAAACCTCAATACGTACCCAGCAAATGTTCACGTATGACTTCCACGGTGAAGGAATAACATCGTGTAATAAAAATCAAGCCCGCAAAATTATAATTTGTGTAATTACTGGTGGTAGGACCTCTTGTGAGTCCGCACGGGTAGGTACCACCACCCTGCCTATTTCTGCCGTGAAGCAGTAATGCGTTTCGGTTTGAAGGGTGGGGCAGCCGTTGTAACTATAATTGAGACCTTAGAACTTATATCTCAAGGTTGGTGGCGCATTTACGTTGTAGATGTCTATGGGCTCCAGTAACCACTTAACACCAGGTAGGCTGTGAGCTTGTCCAACCATCTATACAAAAAAAAATTAAATAAAAGATATTTGTGAACAAACAGAAATTATTCTATCAAACTATAAATCCTTTATTAAACTGCCGCGTGAAAATTTTTTTGTTTTTTTTTTGTTTGAATTTGAATAATTTTTAAAGGTAACAAAGGAACAAAGAAGTATAATCATAAATCAAAAAGATTTGGAAGCACTATAAAAATATAAGAAAAATCTTACATAAATATGCCATTTTTCTTCGTTTCGGATTCAACTTCTCTAGGTTTCTCGTCCTATAAGTGGAAAGAATGCAATTTAAGATCTTAAATTGTGCTTTATATTTTTATTTATGGAAATATTGGATCCACTTTTCATTATTATATTAAAATTTAAGTAATCTATCCTGGAAAAACTTTTCTTAAACCTAAATTAATAGGTAAAATGTCATTGAAGCCTTCTATTTATAGAATAGGATGCGGTTTTCCAAGTCGTTTTTTTTACTTTTACGTGTTTAATTGTTCATAGCACGTAACTGACTTTCATCCGTGTTTGAGTATAATATTGTGTCCAAAATTTTATTGAACAATCCCACGCTAATAAATGAAATAACTAAATCAAATAAAACAAATCGAATTAACTGCATATTAATATTGTATGACCGGCATTATTCAAACTAAGTGTCAAAGAACCCAGATGATATCGATATGCGTTTTAAAAACATTTTTACCTAGTCTCGTTTGAACTGTGTCAACATATGCTAAGTATATTAACATACGTATAAAAAAAAAACATTATTTAAAACAATTTATATTAATTAAACTTCGCAGAACCTCTATTTGGGGATTATCATCCAGAAAAACGGTGACCTACAAAGAGATAGAATTGAATAAAGAAGACCGACGGAAATTCGAAAAAGTTATAGTACCTGGCTGTGAGCTGCTGGCCGCAGCGACGGACCCTCGTTTCATCAAATGCCATCTTCCATTATCCATGCTACCTCCTAATTTGATAGAGACAGCTAAAGTAGTATATGTTGGAAGAGATCCACGTGACCTTGTAGTTTCACTGTACCATTTTAGCCGCCTTATCTCAGTACCGCTTTATACAGGAGACTTTAAAACTTTCTGGAACATGTACATGAACGATAACGGTAATTTAACTCTTGAAATAATTTATTTCTAGATAAACTCAAGATGTAACAATAAAAAAATTTGAAACATATAATATTCTAACAATCACATCGTCGTGGCCTAAGGTGCCTGGTATACCTACTCGTATCCAGCAATGCGTCTGTTCCAATTCCATGTATAAAAACACATGTTCACGAAATTATTCTACGAAGAATGATCTTTCTTGAACAGATGAACAGATTATGATTATTAGCCGCCGGAGCTCCGTGATTCGTAAGGAACGTCGAGCTACACAGCGACCTGGGTCTCGAAACGATCCGCAAACCCTTGAAGTCAGCGTCGGAACGGTACTTCGATAAGGTTTATACGTCATCATAATCCCTTATCGTTACCGCCGCTGAGTAGGTACTCCCCGAATCCTGTCCACGCAGGAGCCAGTCGCCAGTGACGCCCTAGTCACGTCATTACGGATCCGTCAGTACTTATAGAAGTTGCATTAGACACCTTCAGCTCTAAAATTATAAGAAGGCTTAGAGACCCCGATAACCGTACTCCGAACTCGGCAAAGAGCATCCCATACATCAGCCCGCTGAATTTCTCGCTGGGTCTCCTCAGCGGGTCGCAATTCCGATCCGGTAGTAGATGCATTCGCGAAGCAGTTGTCCTTGAGCTGTTAGGTCTATTTCGGAGGCGCTCGGGCAGCTGTTAGCAAATGCCACCCCTTCTGGCTGAGCCTTTGCTCGCCCACCTGTCCTGGTGAAACTTGAAAGACGTCCGGGCCACAAAAACTCTTTCCTTAAAAAAAAGACTTCGATCTCACATCTTAAGCTGGGTGGGCTGCCATTACGTTGTCGTCGTAGTATTCATCTAAACGGAATAACACAGGCATGGGTCGCTCAGAATTCTTATTTTAAGCTGTTCAAGTGAAAATATAAACTTTAATTATTAATTTACTCGTGGACGTCATTGGTGTGGTCGGGTTAGGTAATATACATCCGTATTTAGTGAGAAATATTAGTACGTACACCAAAATTCAAATTCCCGCAGTATGGTTAGACCTTTTTATTTAAGTTAATTAAATTTTGAATCATAGATCCACTTTATTTGAATCTCATCATATATAACAAAAGATCAACAAAAAAAAATTACAATACTTCACAAGCTAGGTGAAGCGAAGCCAACCGGGCACCAACTAGTTCTCTTATCAAATTTAATGAAAATATTTTTTTCAGTTGTAAGAGCACCCCACCTCTCACACGTGAAAGAAGCATGGGATTTAAGAAATCATCCAAACATGCTGTTTCTCTTCTATGAGGAACTCAAACAAGTCAGTGTGTTTAAGTTTAATATTTTGCACTTAATATAGAACGTGTAAGGGAACTTGGTACGAACCGACAGAAAACAGTAGGGATAATTAGTTAGGCATGGATAATTCGACTTATCATTTTTAGATCACATTTAGGTCACTTTTTTTTTATTGAGATAAATTATGACATTAGAAATTGCATAATTAAAATTATAATACATATTTTTATAGTTTGATCTCGGGTTTATTACTTTCATTTAATTATTTCTGACTTTTTAATTTCATCTGTAGTACAGTGTACTTTAAGAATCTTGTTAAAAGCTTAAAATACCGTGATAGTCATTTATGAGATCACGATACGATTTGATACCCTAAGCATTATCCGAAGCGAAACTTTTATCATAGCAAAACAAATTTATGTAATGCTTAGTTATTCAATGTATTAATTAAATAAAAAAAATCTCCACAGGACCTTCCCGGCACAATCAAACGCATAGCAAATTTTTTTAACAAAACCTACACAGTTGAACAAATATCAGGGCTTTGTAAACATGTTGACATAGATAATTTCAGAAATAATGACTCGGTCAATGTGAACTTTTTATCGAAAGTCGATGGTCTAATACCAGGAGAAGAACCATTTATAAGGAAAGGTAATTTAAAGGGCATAAGGAAAACTCAACCAATATATTTGGAAATTATTATTAATCATATACGTATATATTGTCATGATTTGTTTGAACACGACGTAAAGGCTAAATGTGGATGTGAACAGTCTCATGTCTTTTTAGCCAAGAACATTCAAAATTAGAACTCTTCGACGTTCAACTTCGCCACTAGTTAAATATAGTAGATATTAAGTACTCTGCGGAATAGCTTGGGATGAACCCATCATCTCCACTTTACCTTCGCAACAATCGCCACCCGAACAAATTTCTTAAACGTCGATATGTGAATCGAGGTCACCAGAATTGCAGAATTGCGAGATCACCAGCGATTTGCATGTTTATTTATTTCTATACTTTATTTTTTTTTTTTTTTTTATTGCTTTGTTGAGTGGACGAGCTCACAGCCCACCTGGTGTTAAGTGGTTACTGGAGCCCATAGACATCTACAACGTAAATGCGCCACCAACCTTGAGATATAAGTTCTAAGGTCTCAATTATAGTTACAACGGCTGCCCCACCCTTCAAACCGAAACGCATTACTGCTTCACGGCAGAAATAGGCAGGGTGGTGGTACCTACCCGTGCGGACTCACAAGAGGTCCTACCACCAGTAATTACACAAATTATAATTTTGCGGGTTTCATTTTTATTACACGATGTTATTCCTTCACCGTGGAAATCAATCGTGAACATTTGTTGAGTACCTACGTATTTCATTAGAAAAAATTGGTACCCACCTGCGGGATTCGAACACCGGTGCATCGCTCAAAACGAATGCACCGGACGTCTTATCCGTTAGGCCACGACGACTTCTTAATAATAATAATAATTATATACCTACATAATTATTATTTAGATACAAACATAGCTTTTTAAGAGATCTACTAACATAATGAGTAATGGTTACTTTAATAAATAAATAAACTAAAATTACTAATGTCCATGAGCATCGATGACCTCCATTATATGAATCGCATACTCTTATGTCTATTACGCCCAAAAAAAGATAGTTGACAAAATAGACCTTATATACTTTACTACAAATTGAACAGGAAAAGTCGGTGGCTGGCGCGATTACTTCGATGAGGAGATGACCAAGGAGTGCGAACAATGGATGGCCAAAAAAGTGGATGAAACTGGTATTCAGTTTCCAACTTATCCGTAATCGTGAAATAGAACGAAATAAACCACAAAATTTGTTCTTCCTTTCAATTATTTCTTCGCTATAAAATAAAATACTAATGAAATCCGATTCGCTGTTTAATTTTATCATCTACTAACTAAATCAGAGTAGATTTTGGCTCATTTTTGGTTTGCTTTTGATCCGATCGCAACCAAACTTTACAAGGCAATTCTGCTAGGATGATGCGAAGATTACATCGAAATCAGTTTAGCCAATTCAGTCTTATAGATTACTTTTTTAATATCCAACATTCTAAATTGCTTGTACTATAATTTTTTTTAATAAAATTTAAGATTCCGGGATGCCTTGTGGTTTTTGTGCATGTGATAATAATTTAATTGAATCACATGTCAGATGCGTGATACACGAGAAAAGCGAAAGCCCACCGCCGATGGCACGTTTCTCAATAATTAATCCCACTTAAACACCTATGGAAGATCCATTTATATCCGATAAATTCGCTGAACCGAATTCAGTAACTGTCAGTCCCTTTGGATAATTGAAATCCGAAATAAGTTAATTACGTAACGAGATTACAAACGCTTTGTGATTTCATTGAAAATGCCTCGAGGTGTTTCGATTTAATAACAAAAGTGGACGGCGGGTGCGCTAGAGAATCCTACCTCATAGTTAGTGTTGTTTCCCCAAAGGAGACTGAGCGAACTCGATCATAAACTTTAACGACCCAAGAAGTTAAGACGCTTTATACTTTTACATACTTACCAACACTTTGATTAGCATTTAGCCGCTATGAATATTTGAGAACTTGCCTTGATTGCGTATCAAGTATATACAAATAAGAAGTGTACTATTGAGTTCCTGTCGAGTGATACAACTATGTCTAGCTTCGAATTCTGTGGGTATCAATTAATAATACCAATTAAAAATAAGATAAGGTAAGGGCTACGGGACACCAGTGATCCCAAAAAAAAAAAGTGTGTGTGTCCGCTCCGACGCACGACTGGAGTTTACTGGATATAAAAAATTAAACGAAACAATACGAGAAATAGTTCTATATTACGACAACACGATACACTACAGATTATTAACAAATTAACGAGACACAAAACAAACGACTAACAAATATATGAAAATACAATAATGAGAGAAACGCGCGATCAGTACGAGGCTTTGTGGCGGACTGCCGGCGCATGTACTAGCATGTCACACGAAATGCGCATAACGCATTTCGTGTGACATGCTAGTACGATTTTGGTCCCCATAATTTTCATACCCCGAGCCTATATATGTAAATCGATTCTAAAGGAGTAAACTCCAAAAACCTTGTGGAAAAGTATACATTAAATTTAAGCCAGTAAAGGTAAGGTTTTTACTGGTGGTAGGACCTCTTGTGAGTCCGCGCGAGTGGGTACCACCACCCTGCCTATTTCTGCCGTGAAGCAGTAATGCGTTTCGGTTTGAAGGGTGGGGCAGCCGTTGTAACTAAACTTGAGACCTTAGAACTTATATCTCAAGGTGGGTGGCGCATTTACGTTGTGGATGTCTATGGGCCCCAGTAACCAATTAACACCAGGTGGGCTGTGAGCTCGTCCACAAATCTAAGCAATAAAAAAAGAGGTTAGACCATGAATTTTTCTACAATAAATTTAATTTTACTACTTTAGCAACCCTAAATTCGGCTTAAGCGTTCAGTTTTTCATAAAATTAATATCCCGAAGTGCAGCGGAGGTTAACCGAGCTTCGGAAGGTAACATTTCAAAGACATGAAATTAGAAATTTACATACTGTATAGAGCTTCCGCCCAATATTAATGAAAGATATTTTTTCTATATTTCTATCACTAAATTCACAGTTCAATTTAGTCATCTCTGATATTATGTCCATGTCTTTTAGTTTTACTCAGCATTTTTTTCGAGTTTCCATGCTATGTAAACGATACGTGATAATAAAAATATTTAATACCTATCAGTATAATTGTAAAGAATAACTAGGATTTATTTTATAAATCATACGTTTTACAGTTCTCGTGGTTAAGGGTGACTGTGGCTGGCGAATACCTAAAACTACAGTAAATGGTAAATGTTTAACACGATAATAATAATAATAATATATAATATAAATTATAACACCGGACCACGACACATCGAGATATGATTGGTTCATGACCGTTCCTCGAAATTTAAACGTTTTCGATCACAGCACACATAATCAAATTATAATTAGATTAAAACATAATCCAATCATTTCGTAATCAGTAGAACTTCACAAATTGTATAATCTAAAACCAAAAGCTTTGTTTAAACAATTTTAGTAGCGAGCATCTCAATACAAAATTAAATTAGAAAGGCAGAATGATTAGATGCCAGTAGCTCGACGACCGGTAGCCGTAATAACTTCACATCGTACAGCGCTACGCTGACACGCGCCCCGCCCTACAACTAATTGCCGCCTAGTTGTTTATTTAAGCGCTTTCTGTTATTAAAACAATTGGTTGCGGTTGTGACTCTTAGATTAGGTAAGATAACGTTCCTTACCTTTTACGACAGCTTCTACGATGTCAATGCTTCTCAAAGTTAATATCATCGGTTCTACAACCAGATTTAATTTGATGGTACCTTTTCTTTTCTTCTTTTCGGTCAAAAATATACCGTAGTTTCTCACTCGTAGCGGAGGACACGGGGACCTAAAAGTGCTCTCAACCAACACAGTCGCGTCACTGAATCGCAACGACTTCGGAGTTCCAAATTTAACCTTGAACCCTATACCGCTCAAATCTCCCTTGAGTACACGTCGTATATTAACTTTGTAAACTCGCGTTTCATTGTGACCTGTTGTTACTGCATACACTTTTCCCGTAAAAACGTATTTCGAGAGCAACGTCAACCGTTTCAATAAAACTTTGTCGTACGTGACAGACGAATCACAAGCGGAAGTAGCGTAACGTTGTTTTCGGAGGTCGGCTTTCGCATCCGGATGAACTGCGCCCAAACCGATCGTCAACAGAAGAAACGCTACTAGGAATTGCATCGCGAGAGTGAGCGAGCAGACGCTCTGGATTCAGCACATATTTCTCTGAGCACTTTCTCGTTAGTTTATATATTTTATATGGAACCCGCACACGTCACAAGAGTTGCTATTCTACGTGCGCACGAGCGCAAGGCGCGCCGGAGGCTGCGACTACAAGCAGGCTCTCACCCACTCAATCCAGATCGTTCACCTAACCTTATTTCTATACTGAACAGAAATATTAATAATAGCTCCATCACCGCATGTAATAAAACAACTTGTCACTAGTTGCAACATAAAATGCAACATGACCATGGCTCAAAATTGCAATTTACAATTTTATCCAAATAATTAACAGATAATGAACTTAGCACTGTCATTGATCGAACTAATATAAAATGGTTCCTATTTAAGTTGTTTAATATTAGTAATTCGAAATATCAAGAAGCACATTAACAACATTTATTCGAGAACTTCAATATCTAATTGCACTTGTAGCGTGTCTTTCTGATTTAAAACTGAATATTTACGTAATTGAGAAAGAAAATAAACACCGCTTATATTATTATATGAAAAAATAAAAACTAAATCTAGCAATATGTTGTCAGTGGCCCAAAGAAAATCATTATAGTACCGCAAGCTGGTGACATCAAAAATCAATTTGTAGCGTTTGATGTTGGAGCGCGCGACACTTGTTTTTGCTTCAAATCGAATCTCTCGGGGAATGTAAATTTTTAAAAGTCAATTAGAAACGATTTGCTTAACGCGCTCAGGAGAGATAATATCTGAATTACTAGCTTCTAGATAGTTGTATCACTATGATTAAATGCCATTTTAGTAACAAATAACCAATATGAAAATCCTCTAGCAATTTTTTTTTTATTGCTTAAATGTGTGGACGAGCTCACAGCCCACCTGATGCTAAGTGGTTACTGGAGTCCATAGAAATCTACAACGTAAATGCGCCACATACCTTGAGATATAGTTCTAAGGTCTCAGTATAGTCACAACGGCTGACCCAGCCTTCAAACCGAAACGCATTATTGCTTCACGGCAGAAATAGGCGGGGCGGTGGTACCTACCCGTGCGGACTCACAAGAGGTCCTACTACCAGCAACATTACTAAAATTGCGTGCCACTAGGTTTTGAAATAGTCGTTTCGGTTACAAATTCAGAAATCTACGAGTTAACGAACATCGCTACTACCAAACAATCTATTCCTGTTGGGAAGTAGTCATACGTCACGGCTTCAAGAAGGGTAGCCTTTATTTCACTGCAACTGTAATCGCGATATCCCTAATATTAATCTCTAAAATCCCAAGTATACGGCAAAATTCACATTTTGGTAAATATAGACTTGAGATCACATAAAAAAAAACCTTTTTCAAAAGATTTAGTCACTTAATTTTAAAAAAAGTCCCAAAGTTCAGCTTAACGTCAAAGTGTAATAAAATAAAAATTCATATCCAACAATAGTCCTGTAGTAATCCTGCAATTAATATGAAAATCTCTGAGCAATATTTATGACGCTGTCGCTAGCTAAAATTATTGTACTGTTTAATATTTACTGACGGACCGTATTTTACACGGCGACCGGATTACGTGCGGAATATAAGCGTTAGCTGCGTTATCCAAATTTAATGATCGCCACTTGACACTCGATCATTTGCATTACCTAGAGCGAATATTTGTTGCATAGTTACGGTCCAAGTCGATTATTGCAGGCAGCGAACAGTTGTCCGGGTGCTAACTTTATTTACGACCAGGACTGCTATTCGATTTTCATAGTTTATGTGTTCAATAAACGAATTTCATTTGAACAAGATTAATTTGCTATCGACCGTGGTGAATGCAGTAAAACTGCATTTTAAAATAACTATAAGTTCTCTTAGTGCGTAACAAATGCTGCTGGTAGAACCTCTTGTGAGTCCGCACGGATAGATACCACCGCCCCGCCTATTTCTGCCATGAAGCAGTAATGCGTTTCGGTTTGAAGGGTGGGGCAGCCGTTGTAACTATACTGAGACCTTAGAAATTATACCTCAAGATGTGTGGCGCATTTACGTTGTAGATGTCTACGGGCTCAAATAACCACTTTACACCAGGTGGGCTGTGAGCTCGTCCACACATCTAAGCAATAAAAAAAAAAACATTTCCCTGCATTTCTGTCCTTCGGAGGTTGTACCGTGATAATAATTTCCAAAGTGTTTGATGTGGTTACGCGCGCCCGTGACAGTCAAAAGCGCCCGTGTGAAATATTGTTACACCTACGTTTAGGTTTTCGTATAATCCTTTTGGCTCTGAAATTATAACCCGTGAATATACATAAAACGTTGCTGCGTTGCGGTAGGCTGTAATTCTACTGTGGAAACGTCATAAATAATTGTCGTCCGTTCGGTATTAATTAATTCCACTCCAAGAGTGAAATCGATAAGAACGTTGTTCGCTTACTTGAAAAATGCTGACTTCGAGCCTGTTGCGATTTTCTCTTTAACTTTTATGAGTTATCAGCTTAAAGAAAAGCCTTTTAAGAATTTGTATTCAGAATATTTTGTTGCTTACAATGAACAGACCCGTGGACACAGTTGATAATAAAATTGTCAGTAAATAGATAAAGAGTATTTTAACGGGGATAACGTTAAAACATTCGGTGTTGCAATTTAATGACCCCAATATAGGAATTTTGTGTACGACGTTTACCAGAAATTCACAAATGTGCTAAGTGATCAATCACTTGCATAATATCCAAATGACGACAAATAACACTTTAGTCGTTCGTGACTAAGAAAATTGTAAAAAACAGATAATCCTCCTATAACGCGGTAGACACGTTCAAAGTAACGTGTTGTGCGAAACCGTGTTATATGAGACTAGAACCCTGTACAAAAAAGAGAGTAATTTTTATAAATGAAACATCTTAACTATACCCGTATGTACTTTTTACATATTATACATTAAAAAAAGCAGTAAAATTTCGCTTATTCAGATATATTGTGAGTTCATAGTGCATAATGTAATTCTCTGAATAATTTTAAACAAAAATCTCGTTGTCGTGTTGTAGAAGTACCGCGCTATAAGAGGGTTATGGGGAAGTTTTCTTTTCGTGTTACAGCCGAACCGTGTTGTAAAACTCCGTGTTTTTGGAGGGTTACGTATATTCGAAACGTCAGAAATAATCTAATGACAAAAGCGAGAAGAAAAAAACGCGAAGATAATAGTTTAATTATATCTGTCAACTAACGGAAACCAAATAAGCTACTATACACAATATGTAAGACAAGAACTAATTACAATATTTTTACAGAAATAGGCAGAGTGGTGGTACCTACCCGTGCGGACTCACAAGAAGTCCTGCCACCAGTAATAACACTTAAAATTACACTTACAATTAAACACTGAAGACGAACACAGACGCGTGGTGGTCAATGCTAAATATCACTAAAGTAATTATATAAGTGATCGTCACAATTTATTACCTAAATAACGTAACTAATTACACTTGAACAACTTACTAGTTGAATTATTATGTTATGAATATATCTATATGTATATAAATTGCCAAAGTTTAAATAATTAAGTAACATTTTCTCTCTTCTGTTTGTCCAGACATTTCTTATTTGTTTTGTCGAGTAGCTATTGACATGCTTTATTACTAATTTATTTTATTTTATATATAATACATATCGACGCTTGAAAGGCAAATATGAATAAGCGACAATGCGTGAACTTTACAGTAGACTAATTTAAAGTTGAAATACCTGAAAAAAATTATATTTTAACCAATCTAGCTGTAGGATTGAAACGATTTTAATAGACCTAGACATCTATATTTTTTTGCGTATCGAATATGGTTATTGCCTATCATTTATGTACAAAGCTGTTATTGTCGCTTAGTCACGTTTGCCTTTCAAGCGTCGATATTTATATAATAAATATATTTTATATCGATAGTAAAATATTCAATAGCACAACAGAAGACAAAAGGAATCTTAAGTCTTGAGATATAGGGCCATTTTTTTTGTAAATTGTTATTGATTATAGTGCAATTAAAAAATCTTGATCCTGGTCGAATTTCGGTAATTAACCAAACCAATTATTCGAAATAGAACTGTTCGTTAATGATACATCACGATCTCCAATATACGACAGTTATTCGTAGTAGAAATTCTATAATTTGAAAAAAAAACTAAACATGCGTGTAATTTGTCGAATAGGGCGAGGTACGCTGTCGGCTTGTGCTCTCTCGCTGGATGTCACATCAGTAATTAAACATTCCAGCAGCTCCTCTTGATATTAAACCGTTTGAAAATTCTAACAATGTCGCACACTAGACTCCTCCTATGAAAATTACTTGTAATTTGCGAAGATACCCCGAATACCTATGCTGGTAGACGTTTCATCTGATAAATATTCAGTTACAATATTGAAGGACTTTAATATATAATTACGGTTTTAATAAGTTTTATCAGTTTTAATTGATCTAATAGGTACGCAACGATGTATAAGGTGAACTAATGCAATCCCATTAATTATTCGCCGCGACGGTCTGCTGCAGTGCGGTTTGTCGTTGCGAGGAAGCTCAGCCAAACCCACTGAGTTTCTCGCCAGATCTTCTCAGAGGGCTGCGATTCCGATCGGGTGGTAAATATTTTTATTGCCTTTGTATGCAGACGAGCATACAGGCTATCTGATGGTAAGCGGTTACCGTCGCTCATGGACCTCAGCAATATCAAGGGCAGAGCCAAACCGCTGCTTACCATTTAATTCTGCGAAGCACCTTTCTGTGAATAGATAAGACTGGTCTATAATACAAAGGGCCCATAGAGGCACGATGCGATTATGGACTTGTTCAAAAAAGCTAAATGGCCCCTTGGCTTGGTAATGATTGAATTAATTCACTGTGATTTCAGAAAACTACAGGACCTATGATAAAAGCGGCACGATGATACAAGCAAAGACTATTAGATTTTAAGATTCACTAGAGATAGTGTGAATCTCAGTTGTACAAATGGTATGCTCATGGGTACTCCATCGCGTTTAGCATTTGTTTTTGCTTAGATAGGCAAATGGGAAGATGCTTATGCAGGATCCCCGCGGCCACGGGAGCATATAGATGGAATAACGTAAAAGCCATCGCTCACATTGACACACGAGGTCAAAAATTAATCTTATTACATGACTATCCTTCCAATAAAAATAGATAGGATATTGAGATTTTCACCTAGCATTCCCCGTTTCATAAATTTATCTACTACCAATCTAGCAACATTGATAAGGGTGACAGAGTAGCGTAACTAAAGCCGTATCTTATTTCAGCCGTACCACGAATTTTTAAAATAAGATATATTCTATTTGATAATCTAAATAGATAATTAATAAATCGGGCTTAACTTGAGAGAAGGTAGAAAATATAACAAGAACGAAGGCACTGTCATCGAACAAAACGCGTATATCACCCAAGTTTCAGTACTTACTCGTGAAGTTTCAGGGACGTGTGTTTAACGACCACGATGCGTACCGGATGTCTTTAAATATTAATATGGTAAGGCTTATATTACATATAGGTACTAAGCTGCTTGAGTTTGTCGTTACCATGCTTACTCGACTTTGTCAAAGATATGATTATATTTATATTATATTTTATATATTTTGCTGATGGTAGGACATCTTGTGAGTCCGCACGGGTAATTACCACCACCCTGCCTATTTCTGCCGTGAAGCATGCGTTTCAGTTTGAAGGGTGAGGCAGCCGTTATAACTATACTTGAGACCTTAGAACTTATATCTCAAGATGGGTGGCGCGTCTACGTTGTAGATGTCTATGGGCTCCAGTAACCACTTAACACCAGGTGGGCTGTGAGCTCGTCCACCCACTTAAGGAATAAAAAAAAAAACAAAGGCACACGGTATTTGTCTTTGATGTTAATTATTGCAGTGTCTATAGTCTTCATTACTTTACAATTAGTCATATTGTGTGGAAACTCTACATTTAAATGGGCTATAGACTTCTGGAAAATTGGAACTCACTGGCGCATTAGACCTAGAAATAGTGGACAATTTTAACTACCTGGGTTCCAACATTAGTAACAATGGCTCGTGCGAGAAGGAAGTGCGCCGGAGAATTGGTATGGCTAAGAGTGCCATGACTCAGCTCGGAAAAATCTGGAGAGATCGCAACATATCCGTAAAGACCAAAACCAAACTGGTACGGACTCTCGTTTTCTCGATTTTTTCGTATGGCGCTGAGACCTGTTCACTGAAATCTGCAGACCGCAGACACATTGACGCCTTTGAGATGTGGTGCTGGAGAAAGATGCTGCGTATTCCGTGGACAGCATTTCGGACCAACGTATCAATCTTGCAAGAACTCAAAATCTCCTCGCGGCTGTCATCCGAGTGTCTTCGCAGAGTCCTTGGATACTTTGGTCACATCGCACGGAAGGATGGTAGCAATCTCGAGAGGCTCATCGTGACTGGTAAGGTAGATGGGAAAAGACCTCGGGGGCGCAGCCCAATACGTTGGTCCGACCAGATCCGCACCGCTCTTGATTCCACGTTTCACAACGCCCTCCACACCGCCAGAGACAAGAATGGATGGAGAAAAATCGTGCGTGCGAAGGTGATACAAAAGGGTGGTCACGACCCTCAGCAATGAGGAATACGACGCAAGGAGGATAGACTTCAGAGCAAAACAATCAACCTCTTCACCATCATCATCATCATCATCATCATAATCATTCTCCCGCCCTTCTGCCAGTCACCTGGGCGCAACATGCTTTCTCCTTCCATACTCCTCTATCATATACCATTCAAACTTAGAGCAACAATCAACCTCTTCACCCAAAAATATGTATTTTTATTTTTTTATTAGTATTTGAAACAAGGGTTCTCTATCATAAATGTGTATTAGATTATATACATTAAAGTTTTATGGGGATTCATAAGTATTGAGCAAATGTACGAGGGATCGTTAAATTATATATTATAATAAACATTATAAATTATATATTAAAATATTTCTTTTAGATATAGTCTATGTGTATATTGGTCATTATCAAGAAAATACAAGTCCACTTAAGACCCGTATTATATAACTAGCTGTACCCGTCCGCTTCGCTGGGCACTTAAAATTAACATAATTATTTCTCACCCCTACAAAGATTCTCATCATTAACGCCCCCGCAAATGGTGTAAGGAGTCCAACACTCATATAAATATTAGCCTATCCATTAAGTACATGTATTTTCTACATGGATACCAAGTTTCAAGTCAATCGGATGCACGGTTCAGTAGTTATAACGGAACATCCGTAAAAACCACTGTAGATTTATACTTATATATCTATATATTAATACGTGAAGCAAAAACTTTGTATCCCTTTTTACGAAAATTGCGCGGACGGAGGAGTAAATTTTCCACACTTATAGAGAATATAGAGAAGAGGTGCACAATGCTAATATTTTTTTAAAAGAATGCATAAAAGATACATTAAATCAATAAAGAAAACATTACACACACTACATACCATGTATTTGACGCACACACGCATGCATACTATTTATTGTCAAACTTTTGTTCTTGACGTCTGTTGTCAAATTGAGAATAAATTAAATATTGTTTGTCTTTGTTAATATTTTTTTATACAGTAATCTTGGCGAAATTTGTTATTATAGAAGTATAAAATACAATCATAATAGTGTACAAACTTACAATTCCAATTAATTATAGTCGAATTTCGACTAATGCGGGACCACTAGTTAGTATAGATTCATAAATTCAAACTTCCCCCTTTATTTCCTCATTTCCCAGAGTAGTATTGATGAGACAGTACGAGAAGTATTCTAGAGCTGGGTAGAAAGTGATGAATAGATGCTTTTAGCTCTATTACTTAGCTCGGGCGGTTAAGTAAACGCATGTTATGACAATATTAATGTCTACTGTCTAAGTGAGCGCTCATATGGTTCGCCTCAATCTTAATGAAAGGATGTTCTATGTTCGCGAGTTGCGCCTTCGAATTTTATCACTGAACTTCCAAGTTTTATGAGGCAGAGTCGCTTCGGGTTAGATTAAGTAAAGAGTACAGCGTGCGGCATACTTTACACCCTTCATAGTAAAATTTACGTAGCAAAACGATCTACATAGATAAAACGATTCATTTCTTTTGATGATTTTCTGGTTGTTTTTTTTCATAAAATCAAAAACAGTTGTGTAATAGGATTTTTTATTGATTTTCTAATGAAATTTTATATACAGATGGTATAAAACATATTAAAACAAACATGATGCCCTGGACATTCTCTTCCAATCTGTCATAGAGCGGTACAAATAGAAAGTATGGTAATTTCATTAGCAAAATACCGAATTCCATAAAGAAATAAAGGTGATTTTGAAGATTTTACTTTTCAATTGTTTATTAATGGGCAAAGTTACTATTTACAAGTCCATCGTCGATAAGAAAGAGCTTATAAAACTTTTTACGACGTTCCTTCATTTGTTCGTCAAACAGAATAATGGCTTTAAATTTTAAAGAGCCCCGCTTTTATGAAGCAGACAGAGATAAGCGGGATTATAAAGGGAAAGTGGGGTGAAATTCTGATAAGAAATAATGGTTCACAATGAAAATTCAAAAAAGCTGTTAGAAAATAATGTAATTGTTTATTAAAGCAAAAACATAAGGACGTATCCAAATAAATGATCAAACACGGCTCGTACTAATGAAATAGGCTCGAAAGTAGGTTTAAAGTTTTCAGTTTCTATGAAGTAAGGCTGGTAATATGTAACTGACGTTCCTGCTTTTAGTATATCATATACCCCATGACTAAAGATATGAATGAGTATTATCTACGATTTTTGCGGGTCGGGAAAATATTTAAAACTACTTTTAAAGTTCAAGTGTTTTTTTTACTGTCTGTAGAGTAATTCGGATGCGTCACATGCTTGACAGTTTTCGTGGTCACGGAAGACCGAGGTGTTATTCGTTAAAATATGAATATTGTGGTAATTGGTGAAATTAAGCCGTAAAATTTTAATCATCAAAAGACTGACGTCTGCCAGAAAAGGTTTCCGAACTCACTGTATGCAACTGATTAAGTTCATCCCATCATCTCGGTTTTGTTATCACACCACACGACACAACAGACTTCATGGCTACTACGTACAATCGATACGTTCACGTACCTTTTTTTTTTGTTTCTTTTTCCTAACTATGCCGATAGCCTTGAGAGGCCACTTCAGCTTCACTTTAAAGTGTAGGTGAGCGAGACAGGGCTCAAACCAGGAGAGTTGCTAACACTGGCCCTAACAAGAGCAGTGCTTCACAGAATCTACCACCAGATCGGAAACGCGACCCACTGAAAAGATTCGGCGAGAAAGTCAGTGGGCTGTGTCTATGTGTTAATTCGCTCGTCGAGCCCTTCGTCACAAGCGACGTGTTCGACGAGGACGGTGACCGGGTCAGGTCCCATCTACATGAACTTCCCATCATGGTACACCTAGTATTAATATGGTCACTAAGCGACAGCAATCAAATACACTATTTAGCCTACGAAGGCAAATAATTTGGTTTAGTTCTACGATTAATCTATACATATACATAAAATTGGAGTATCTGTTTGTAATATTGAATAGCCTCTTTTTACTACATGCATATGAATATATATACGGCACATATACCAAAATATATTTTTTTACAAATTTTGTCTGTCTGCCTGTCTGTTTGTTCCGGCTAATCTCTGGAACGGCTGGACCGATTTTGACGGGACTTTCACTGATAGGTAGCTGATGATATAAGGAGTAACTTAGGCTTTACTTTTTTTAGACTAGCTTCGCCCCGCGGGTTCACCCGCGGTACGACAACAACCGCGGGTAACATCGCGGG
The DNA here is from genome assembly GCF_030267445.1 of Bombyx mandarina. NCBI lineage: Eukaryota > Metazoa > Arthropoda > Insecta > Lepidoptera > Bombycidae > Bombyx > Bombyx mandarina. The sequence goes on along the minus strand of NC_143212.1, from coordinate 9,998,357 downwards.
ACTTAGCTATCATTAATAATAAAATTTAATGTTTCCGAAGCGAAGCGAGGGCGGGTCGCTAGTGTATAATAAAAAGACTATACAGGCTCTTATGATATGGATCATGTCCTTCTTGACATAGCGCTACTTAATACTTCGTTATTATTATTATTATTATTTTGTTTAGCTGGGTGGACGAGCTCACAGCCCACCTAGTGTTAAATGGTTACTGGAGCCCATAGACATCTACAACGTAAATACCGCCACCCACCTTGAAATATGAATTCTAAGATCTCAGTATAGTGACAAAGGCTGCCCTATCCTTCAAACCACAATGCATTACTGCTTCACGGCGGAAATAGGCATGGCGGTGTTACCTACCCGTGCGGACTCACAAGAGGTCCCACCAACAGTAATTACGCAAATTATAATTTTGTGGGTTTGATTTTTATTACACATGTTATGCCTTCACCGTGGAAGTCAATCAATGATGATGATGATTAAAACGTCGTAATCATGAATTCGACCTCTATTAGTCTACGTGGGTAGCGTTGGGAACCGTAGATCACGAGCTCCATCTGCTATTCTATGTGAATAATAACAAGGGAAAGGTGACTACAACTATACCAACTAACAAATAGGAACGTACAAGTGCTTGGAGGCAGAAATAGGCAAGACGCTGGTAAGTGCACCAGTAAATATAACATTTACTAACAGCATTTGTCCTTCAATATTAAAGTAGACAGTATTTTATAAAAATTATGCTAAAGTATTGAGAATGTATGTTTTACATGAAAAACAATAAATAAAATTATAAGTTTTCAGTAACAGATTTAATATAAGAAGATATTTCCAAGATACAAAACGCATAGATATGTTAACATTACGATAGAAGATTTGAAACAGTAGTTCAGTTTATTATCACATATTAAGTATACTTTTAGTTAACAGTTTTTAAGATTCAACAAGGCACTAATCCCAATTCTGACACATGAAATTGATTAACAGTGTAGAAGTTTCCTAATCGAGTGTTTTTTTATGCTGGGGATCAAATTCAACAGGAGATATTATTTTTTCTAATAAACTAAATAGCCAATACCTTCACGAACGAATTCTACTTTGAAGAATAAAATTATGTAACTATCAAATGCTTATTATTTTCCTATTTTACCTTGTGTCAGAAGTGAGCTTATTCGCCATTCGTAGTCTTATTATAATAAGAGAAACAATGTATAGATTTTAATTTCAATTATTATTCCTTTGGCATTATATCTTATAATATTACTTACCAGACTTATGTCATACAAGGATTGGAAGATCTTTAAAATTGCAATTAAATCTCGAAATTCTAAATATTCTACGAGAATACTTTTTAGTGTTCAAATAGGAGTGGGTGATATAAATCGTATATAGATTCAATATCTATATATTGCAGCAATATCGTTGAATCCGATATCGCCCCGCACGAAATCTATATATCGATATCAGCCGATACACGATATTGCTCGATGTGATGCGCATCGCCATATCGAACCGATTCGTGAATCGAAATCTATATTTCGATATCAGCCGATACACGATATTGCTCGATGTACGGTGTCGGTACGATATGCGCATCGGCATATCGTACCGATTCGTTAATATCAGCAATATTCGTTTGGTTCGTATCGAATCGGCCAGAGTGAGTGAGCGCACGATAGGGATATCATGTGATGAATGAAACAGAAACAGGCATTATCCATACAATTGTAAACCTTATATTTAAATCCATATGTCTGTAGATTATTCTTAGCGTATCAGCAGGATACAATTAAGGAAAGAAGTTTCAACTTTCGACCCTAACTTGAATGCAGTATAGCCTATTTGCATCGTTGAATTTAATTTCACGCGCTTTGACCTTGAATTAGAATTTTTGGACAAGTGTTTATAAATACTTAAAAGTTTTTTGTGTTTGATTTTTAAAGTACACATTTTTCTATTTTTAGTTGAATCCAAATAATTGAGTTTATTTATTGTGTTCGTATTAAACTTTTGAAATCTACACTCTTTTGGTATATTTTGTAATTTTAAATTAAGACACAAAATACTAAAAACTAAAAATAATATAGCCAGTCCTAAGCCTGGTAAAAGCATGAAGGAAAGTTTTTTTGATATTTTTATTTTCATGTTCTTTTTATTACTTTAAGATCATATTATAAATTGATATCAGAAAACCAACCGTATAACGTTGACTTAAATCTATATCTACTACGATATTATATCAGCGTATCGTTTCAAATCTCAAATATCATGAATCGAGAAAATCTACTAGCATCCATCAATATATAGATTCAGAAAATATATAGATTCAATATCCGATTTTGATCCTCGATATATAGATACGATTCGATACGCGGCAAAACCGATATTACCCACTCCTATGTTCAAATAATGAGATCATATTCTAAATTGTATTTTATTAACACTTAATCTCGTCATTTTTTTTAATTATTCGTAAAATAAAATAGTGTCGAACTTATTCAATATAACCAAAGCATTAAGCAATTATTCTCTTTTTACCTGATCAATAATAAATATGTGTCGAATTGGCTGTTCTTAGAGCAAGCGCGAATATTTGACCACTGCCGCAAGAGGTCAAAAACGTATTACATCAGTGTAACAAATGAGTGTAATGACCAAATCAGACCAAAATGACATTTATACCAAATAAAACGGAAAAGGTGTTTTGAATTTAGATGTTTGGGACTGGAAAAAGGATAAGTTTTAGGACTCACTCTGTATTTCGTTGATGCACTATTATATTTTCTCACTGGCGAGAGTTATATGTGCTGATTGATCAACAAATCACAATTTTATTGTTTTTGCACCGGCACCGTGTTTTAGTTTTTTTACACACTTCGCGCCATTTTCATACGCGCATAGTTTTTCTTGTAGTGTCAACAGATGGCGTGGATAGGGGATTGAGGAAGGAATAAGGAAAAGGAAGTCCCAACATTTCCCCCCACTTGAAATCATTGGAGGATTTCAAAAGATTTTAATAAGATAATAAGCTGTGGTAACTAAGGTACCTAGTGAATTAGAGATAATAATATGGTAAGAATAAAGTAATAATTAAGATAAAAATAATAATTATGTGAATAAATAAACTATTATATTAAATTAGATAATAGTATAAAGTAAATTATAAAGGTTACAAGTTTTCGTGAATTGGCAAAGGACACAACTTTGTAACTGGTCGGCGCAGCAGACTGTGAGCTGTTTGGACAGTGACAACCCGTACTACGCCATCAGAACCGGGATGAATTATGCTAATTCTGCCGATACGCCATTCCAACGGTGGAAGGTTTTGATCCACGATCATAACTATATCTCCCAGCTTAACGTTACCGTGTTGTTTAAACCATTTAGCGCGTTGCTGTAATGTATGAAGATAATCCAAATGCCAGACACGCCAAAAACGTTGAGTTAGCTTTTGTAACATCTGCCATCTAGAACGAACTGACATTTGTATATCAGCAAGGAGAGGCTCGGGTAAGCTCACTAGAGGGCTCCCTGTCAAGAAATGCCCAGGTGTCAATACGTCTACCTCGTTAGGGTCAGAAGATACCGAAATTAATGGTCGTGAATTGAGAATAGCTTCGATTTTGGTAAGAATTGTTGTTAGCTCTTCAAAGGTTAATATTTGACTTCCGATTACCCGTTTCAGGTGATACTTCATCGATTTTACCCCACTTTCAAATATACCTCCAAAATGACTTCCGGTTGGAGGGTTTAGTTTCCATTGGATTCCTCGGTTTATCAAAATAGACTCAACTTCAAGATTCTTACTTAGCATTAATTGATGCATCTCGCTAAGATAGCGTTTAGCACCCACGAAATTCGAACCACAGTCCGAAATAATAGTACTACATAAACCACGACGGGATACAAACCTATCTAGAGCAGCAATAAAGGCCGAGGTGGAGAGCTCAGTTACCAATTCAATGTGAATTGCCTTAACCGCTAGACAGACAAATATACAGGCATAAGTTTTATATGTTTTGGCATTTCGTCTGCGACTTTCTTTCACGATAAAAGGTCCTGCAAAGTCGACACCTATATTTTGAAAGCAACGAGCTGCTTGAACTCGGATAGAGGGAAGATCACCCATTACAGGTTGAAGGGGTATAGGATTTACTTTGAAACAGGTGACGCATTTTGAAAACCGCGATCTAATAAGATTACGAATACCTAGGATCCAAAATTTTCTTTGAATTAAAGATTGTAACGCACGAGGTCCACAGTGTAGAAATAAACGATGGTAATAATCAATAATAATCAGAGAAAAATGGGAGGTTTTTGGCAACAATAACGGATTTATAGCTGATTGTGGCAAGTTTGCATTTTTTAATCGTCCCCCCACTCGTAACAGACCCCGTTGATCTAGAATTGGCGCTAACTTTATTATAGTGCGAGAACAAGATTTTCCACTTTTAATGGCACTAATTTCGCTAGCGAATGTAAGAGATTGAACATGTTTTACAATGGTAAAGAGAGAGTCTTCTAGTTCTGTAAAAGTTAAAAAAGATTTGATACGTTTTTCTGGCGGACGAGTTGCGTTTGCAATAAAACGTCGACACCAGGCAAAGATGCGTTGTAGCCTCAACAATGAAGAGTACTTCTCAATTAACTGAGTTAGAATACTATTGTTAGAAGATTCCAAAAGAACATGGCACAAGAAGCTGGATTTTACTTCGGCTAATTCCTTTAAATAAGGTAATTTTTCAGACACCGGCCATGTAGAAGAATTCGAGATTATCCATTTGGGTCCTGTCCACCAAGTGGAACAAGCCACAAGCTGAGAGCAGGTAAGACCACGACTGCAGTAATCTGCTGGATTATCATACGTTGGCACATGATACCAATTTTCGACAGACAAATTATCTAACAGCTTCACGACACGGTGTGCAACGAAAGTTTTAAGACGATGAGGTGCTGTTTGCAGCCATGATAGTACAGTCGAGCTATCAGTGAATGCCCATATCTTTGAAATTGTTATGTTTGAGGTTTGAGTTTCATTTAGTAAATTACTAATATGCTTCAATATTTTTGCTAGTAATACAGCACTACATAGCTCCAATCGGTTGACAGTAAGAACTTTTAATGGAGCTACTTTAGATTTTGCAATAAGCAAGTGAGATGTAATTTCAGTGTCGGTAGTGATACGTAAGTACACAGAACAACCATAAGCCTTGGTAGATCCATCACAAAAACCTACAAGTTCGTATGATTTTGAATGAGGAAGTACAATTAGTCGAGGAATTTTAATATCCTTCAGATAGTGAAACTCAGATGTAAATAGATGCCACTGAGACAACATATCTGACGGTACAGTTTCATCCCAGTCAAGCTGAAGGCGCCATAGTTCTTGTAAGGTAAGCTTAGCTATTAGAACCATTGGGGCCAACCATCCGAGTGGATCATAAATTCTGGCGACGTTTGATAGAATAGCACGTTTTGTATTCCCTGGAGCGAGTTCTGATAAAGCATAAGTGAAGTTATCATCAGCTGGATCCCATTGGACTCCAAGAATCTTGATACTTTGTTTTTGTTTTTCATCACAAAATGTTTTTGGAACTTGACAATGTTCCGTTGGTATCTGGGTGAGGAATTCGGGTGAGTTGCTACTCCATTTACGTAATTCGAACTTAGCACGCGCTAACATTTGTATTAACTCTTCTCTATGTTTCAGTGCAGTTTCAATACATGTAGCACCAACGGTGATGTCATCCATGAAAGTATCATGACGAAGACTAGCAGCAGCTAAGGGACACTCTTTTTCGTAGTCAGAGGCTAATTGATGCAGAGTACGTATTGCCAGATAAGGGGAACTCGTAACCCCGTAGGTTACCGTTTTCAGCTCATACTCAGTTACAGGATCAGAAGGAGAATCGCGCCAAAGTATATGCTGCCATCTTCGGTCTTCTGGCCTGAGTTCGATGTTTCGATACATCTTACTGATGTCGACAGTAAAAACAACAGCATGCAAGCGAAATTTTGTAAGTATATCTCCTATATCGTTTTGAAGTTTGGGACCAGTATATACAAGATCGTTAAGAGATTTGCCATTGGTAGTTTTGGCGCTAGCATCGAATACAACCCTAAGTTTAGTCGTTGTACTTTCCGGGCGAATGACACAATGATGAGGAATTATATACTGCCCGATTTTATTCGAGTCAGCGCTAGGCTCCATATGCCCTAACAACTTGTATTCGCGCATAAACGCGGTGTACTCTTTTTTCAACTCTAAGTTTCGATCAAGGCGTCGTTCTAGGTTAACGAGCCGAGAGAAAGATTGGTTGAAAGAATCGCCTAGTTGACTAATAGGTTCTTTGAGAAGCATAGGTACAACATATCTGCCGTCGGGATTACGATACGTTAGATTTGAGTACATTTGTTCACATTTAATATCTTCAGGGTTTAAGATAACCTGATTTGGAGGTTCTTCGATCTCCCAGAATCGCTTAATTCCCTCGTCCAGAGAACGTGTGGATGCTAAGAGAGAAGATATTGTTGGCGGAGGTAAATGGTTTGTATCAAGTTTGCCGGTGATGACCCAACCAAATACGCTGTGTAAAGCTACCGGTAGATCATGACTGGGCTGAACGCGTTGACCGTCATAAATACTATGGAACAGTTCTGCGCCAAGTAGTAAATCTACATTTGATGGTTTATCAAAATTCTCGTCAGCGAGGACCAGATGTTTAAAAGAATCACGAAGATTACTAGGTAAGTTTGTAGCAGGCATTTTACTCGTTATAGTATTTACTACGATAGGATTAATGTTGAAATGAGGATTTTCTGAAGTACGAGAAAGTACAGTGCAAGAAGTAACTCCAGTCACGTGATGTACAGCATTTTGACCTAGACCAACTACGGTTAATGGACAGCGACGTAATGGTAAGCCCAAACGTTGACAACATGACTTGGTAATGAAACAATCTTGAGCACCACTATCAATCAACGCACGTACAAGAAATGATTGATTAGTACTGCGAAGATGACGAACGCGAACTACACAAGTACCCAAAAGAACCACCGAGCGACTGTAGCCCACATACGCATTAGTGGAGGCTGCAGTGCTAGACTCGAAGGTGGGATTACGTGTGATCTCGTCCGGGCGTACGTCAACTGTGACCATGCCACTCACAGCTGTATTGACCTCATGGAGAAGCGTATGATGTCGTTGTCCGCAAGTAGAACAATTTAATTTTGAATAACATTTGTTAATGTTATGATTTTGGCGTAAACAGTTTTTACATAAAGATTTTGATGTCACTAAATTAAGCCGGTCTTGTATGCCTAAAGCTTGAAATTTAGGACACTTATATAGATTATGTTGTTGTTCACAACAGCTACACGGTGCGCCGGTGTTGACACTTGAAGATATATTTGAATTAACGGGCAATGATGTTGATTTCAAATAAAGTTTTTTAGAAAAACATTCATTGCGAGGTGCACTCTTATAATTTGTGAGTTGTTTATTAGTTTGTTGTATACGTACAACAGATGACGAGCTTGGTTCACTAACCTCTAGTATTTTAACATAGTTTTGTAAAAAAGTTAGTAAGTCGTTTATAGTAGGTAGGTTATTTGAATTTTCCTGTAACTGTGATTCAAATCTTTTACGAGTGTCACTGTCTAAAGTACGGGACGCCAAATAGAATAATATAAATTCACCAAGATTGGGAATGTTTATTGCCTTGAGGGCATTGACACTTTCATATAATAAATTATTTAATGTCAATAAATCATTAATGTTAGAACTTTTCAATTGCTGAAATTGTATAATTTTGTCTAAATAAGATGTAGCTAATAACCTTTTATTTTCAAATCGACCCACTAGTGCGTCGAAAACTATTTGATAATTATCAGATGTAACAGGTACCCCTTTGGCAATCGATAAAGCAGCACCCGATAGACACGATATTAAATAATGAAATTTCTCAATTGCTGTAATATTTTCATTCTCGTGTACAAGCGACGTAAATGTATCATAAAAAGTCCGCCATTGCTCAATTCTACCATCAAACTTGATTAAATTAATTTTTGGTAAACGTACTTGCTGACCAAACGGCTTGGGTGAGACGTAATGCGACGCGGGTGCGCCGGCGTTGCCGGGGTCGGCGTTAGACGCTTCCGATATCGCGTAATACATGTCGTCAAATGCCTTAACAACTTGCATATCGATTTTGTCTTTAGGATTAATTTCAAGTTTTAACGCATTTATTTGATTAGTTAGATCTAAATATTCTTGCCGTAAAACATCTAGACGTTTGTATCGAACATTGAATTGAGATAATTTTGACGAATCTGATGCAATTTGTTGTGATAAGTTATAAAGTATTTGTATGTCCTTAAAAACATATTCACGCTGACTTGTTAGGAGTTTTAATTTGAGTTCTGACATTATAGAATACGTAAATTATAGTAACAATACAAATTTTAATATAATTTGAATCTGAATACAAAAAATATGTTTCAAATGAATGCTATTTTTACAACCGATAAATTTTTTGAACTACCTACGTCACTCGAGATTTATAAAAAATATATTGTTATTTTATGCTTTAAATAGTAAAATAATATTATAAATTATAGTTATATTGTTATTAGGATAAGATTAAAGCGAAATGAAATGTAGAACTAGAGTTTTCTAACGAATATGCCCCTAGTTACCATAGGTTATTCGCGCTCGAAACGGACCACTAAATATGTTTTGAATTTAGATGTTTGGGACTGGAAAAAGGATAAGTTTTAGGACTCACTCTGTATTTCGTTGATGCACTATTATATTTTCTCACTGGCGAGAGTTATATGTGCTGATTGATCAACAAATCACAATTTTATTGTTTTTGCACCGGCACCGTGTTTTAGTTTTTTTACACACTTCGCGCCATTTTCATACGCGCATAGTTTTTCTTGTAGTGTCAACAGATGGCGTGGATAGGGGATTGAGGAAGGAATAAGGAAAAGGAAGTCCCAACAAAAGGGCAAGTTATTTTAAGGCGCTGCAAATAAATGGGTTAGTACAAACTATACAATTAGAAGCAACACTTCACATGGAATAGACACAATAAATTCAACATGCTTGTACTTTTAATGTATGTTATATAAATGTTGAAAGAATGCATTTTAATCTCTATGATTTTTTGTAACTTATGCTTGTTGTGTTTTAACTATACGCTGTTACTCAGCTCAACGATATCTCCTTCATCAAAATATTCAAACTGAGGCCTCAGCGGTGGGTCTTGTCTCTGATATTTCTCTTGTCCGTTGAAAATAGTAACCACTCACCACTCAATAGACTACGTCAGGCTTAGATGGCGACTAAGAAGATCCTACAATAGAGTTGGTTTGAAATACAGCAAATAACTGTGCAACCACAAATGATGTAATTATCCAATCGGGCTTTTCACGCCTAGAATAGCTACAGACAAACTAAGAAGAGAGAGTTTATTTGTTTTTTTTTTGTAAGTGTTACTACATCTCTATTCTACTATAATATCTTATGTTTCACATAAAATGCCTCAAGTTAAAGTACTCCTAATATAGCTTTAATACGAATGATTAGAATATTCTCATTATATGTTTAATATATTTGGCCGAGGAAATTTCTAGTATTCCGCCTAGTGCCAGGTATGATGATATTAGGGGCAAACTAATCTTGCTAAATGATACGGAGTGCAGGGTTTGACTCCGTGTGTATTGAGTACTAGACCACGCGCGGGCGGTATCAAGTCAAGCCCGCTGATGTGTAGGCGATGAATGCATCCAACAAATCCTACCGTCGATAATCCCGTAAGCCTGTCGATTTAATTATTTACTTTAGTTTTTTGTATGATTTATTTCAAAAAGCTGATGTACATTTTTAAGACAATCAATGCTTTAAGGTTTTAGATACCAATTCACCCGATATACAAGATCAAAATACTCACTTAGTCACATTTTCTGGTGAGTAGCCAATATAGACGAACGGGTCAGTGTTTAGCGAGCTCATGCGGCCCTTAGCCGTGCCTCTAGCTGACACTAAGCCCACCTTCAGTACAGCGTCTCTTTTATATCTTCTCGCCGATATAGTAGATCTTCCGTCTAATTTTAATCGTCCAGCATGTAAATCCAAATGTCCGCTGCCAACGTCAAAACGCAAAACTCCTTTCTTTCGGATATAACCCAGCCACAAATGGTCCCTTGTTCCGGAAGCACTCAATAAGGCTCCCGTGTCGCAAACAGCGGTCACCTCTGCCCATATATCGAAGTGATTTGCGGGCAATCGTATTCGAGCCGTCATTCTGGCGTTACCATCAAAAAGAGGCAATTCAAAAGACTCTTCAACCCTCCTATCAACGTATTCCTCATCATAAGTGTCATCTTCGATCTCGTTCGTTTCCGATTCTAAATCCACAAACGGAGCCCTCGATGATTTAATGCAGCGACTATGTGAAGTGTTTTTCGAGTTAAATGAAACAGTGTAGATATTGTCTGCGAATGAAATTCCTTAAAGTTAAGAGTAAATTTTCAAAAACGATCTACTTCACACATACGTATAGCACTACTAGCGGTATCCGACTGGGGGAAGTATGTCGACACACGTCAATTCTGGTTCGGGGCTGTCAGGTTTGCCGCTATCACTCGTGTCTACGGAAGCGTCTGTGAGCTGCTGGGAAGTGCGCTTTACGTGCTCATACTCTAGCCTATCCTCAGGCTGTGAGGGAAATACTTTTATGAGCGTCGATCTACCGGAGCGGCTACCTCGCCTCACGTGAGGTGATTCGTCGCTGCAAGGTCCGAACGCTTGCACAACCACATCGGATTGTGTTCTACAGGCATGCGTCCGGAGATGGCAAGCGGAGAGGTACGTGCGACCGTCGCTGCCGCACACTGGGGGCTCTTCGGTAGCAGGACACTCTGCTGCACTACAATCGCAAATCGCAAGCCCACTTCGCATCAAACAATGTGCACCAAAATAGCATGTCATGTGCTCGCAATTCGTAGCAGGTAATTGGGTTGATTCCGCTGTGAAAGATAAAACGTTGTTAATCTATTAGTGAAGATCTTTCTCCCAAATATAAAGGCTACAAAGATTAAACTCACGATCGAAGCAACCGTTCGGTTCTAGAGTGTGTTCGTGGTTGGAGCACACGGTACACTTCTGACCCTGTATGCCAGGTTTACAGACACATCGTCCCGTCATCTGCTCACAATCTTCACGAACCGATCCGAATGCAGAGCACCCACAGGCTGTAGCCAAATATTTATATATTAATACGTGAAGAAAAAACATTGTACCCCTTTTTACGAAAATTGCGTGGACGGAGCAGTGTGAAATTTCCCACACTTATAGAAAATATAGAGAAGGAGTGCAGAATGCTATTTGTTTAAAATTATACATAAAAAATACATTAAATCAATAAAAAAAACATTATATACACTCCTTATATATATAATGTATTTGACACACATACGCATATTCTGTTGTTTATTGTTTTAAGGTCTGTGGTCAAATTCAGAATAGATTGATATTGTTTGTTTGTCTTCAATATTATTTAGAATATTTATATTGTAGCCTTGCCGAAATTTGTTATTATAGTAGGCTATAATAATCTTTGACAATAGACCCATAATAATGTTCAAAGTTATAATTTAAATTAATTATAGTCGAATTTCTACCGGCCGACCAGTAGTACGTATTAAGCTAAATTTTTTTTATTGCTTAGATGGGTGGACGAGCTCACAGCCCACCTGGTGTTAAGTGGTTACTGGAGTTCATAGACATTTACAAGGTAAATGCGCCACCCACCTTGAGATATAAGTTCTAAGCTCTCAGTATAGCTAGTTACAACGGCTGCCCCACCCTTCAAACCGAAACGCATTACTGCTTCACGGCAGAAATAGGCGGGGTGGTGGTACTCACAAGTGGTCCTACCACCAGTAATTGAGTCGAAAGTGTATTAGATATTGGTTTTTTTTAATTAATTTTATTTTATTGTTTATTTTTATATAACATTTTTTTTTAAATAATCAATAAACTTACGTATACAACCGGCATGTCCCGTTCCGATTCTGGGCAGACCCCAGTACCCGGGTTCGCAGCGGTCGCACTTGAGTCCGCCCACGCCCGCCCGGCACGAGCACTGACCGCTCTCGTCACACTGTTCCCTAACTGACCCAAGCCTGTGACACCCGCATTGCGAAGGACAGCCAGCCCCGCCGGGACCCCTTGCGGCAGTGACACCATCAGCGCAGCACCCGTGCCACGTGTCCTGGCAACCTTTCTTCTCGGTCACCCCTTTGTCTATCAAATGAATTTAAAATAAATTCACTTTAATTTGTAATACTCTGTCCCCTTTTTGTGACTTTAAATTAGAACACAAGCGGGCTCACACTGCTTGTGTTGGTCATAATCCACAATCACGCGGTCCGGTTATTGCAGCCATTATTTAATCAATCAAATCGGGTGCTAGACCAACGCAGATGTTTATTTCCAGATAGTGAGATATATCAACTGTGTGTGCATGTGAAAAGTTATTAAAAATTAGAACAAATGTAAACTGTCCTAATTTTTAAAGAAGCATGACATGGCTAATTTATACTAAATACTGTGTAGATATATATTCGTTTCTACAATTTTCAACCACCATCTGAATGGTGGTTGAAAATTATTGAATATAATTATTTTCTGAAAAATCATACATAACCTATAAAGTGAACTAATATTGAGAATATTTATTAAAGTTTTTCCATGCCCGATACTGTGGACCGAATGATAAACAGCCGACGTCCCTCTAAACAAGTCATTTCGGATCCTCCCGATCCATTAACGATGCTTTTAGGTACCTCAAGCACCGGTCCTGGTCCTCGTCGAACCCGTCGCTTGCGACGAAGGGCTCGCCGAGTTAATTAACCCATAGACACAGCCCACTGAGCTTCTCGCTGGATCTTCTCAGTGGGTCACGATTCCGGTCCGGTAGTAGATTCTGCGAAGCACTCTTGCTAGGGCCAGTGTTAGCAATACTCCCGGTTTGAGCCCCGTGAGCTCGCCTACACGCTAAGACGAAGCTGAAATAGCCTCTCAAGGCTATCAGCATAGGTAGGAAAAAAGGGAAAACCTAATAATCGTTTTTTTTTGTTTTTAAATAATACTTACCTTTCCTACAACATCTAGCGGCTTTGGCAGTGTGGTGACAATAGCTGCCCATCGGACAATCTTTACGGTGTGGACCGCCACCGCAGTCGTAAGGACGACCTTCTTTGTCAGTGAGTGGTTCGTCATCCCCGCACGGTCTAAACTGAAAAGAACAAATAAACAACGTGAATTCATCGTTGCCTAAAGGATAAGACGTCCGGTGCATTCATATTTCGCGATGCACCGGTGTTCGAATCTCAGGCGGGTACCAATTTTTCTAGTGAAATACGTACCTACTCAACAAAATTTTCACGATTGACTTCCACGGTGAAGGAATAACATCGTGTAATAAAAATCAAACCCGCAAAATTATAATTTGCGTAATTACTGGTGGTAGGAGCCCTTGTGAGTCCGCGCGGGTAGGTACCCCCGCCCTGCCTATTTCTGCCGTGAAGCAGTAATGCGTTTCGGTTGGAAGGGGGAGCAGCCGTTGTAACTATACTTGAGACCTTAGAACTTATATTTCAAAGTGGGTGGCGCATTTACGTCGTAGATGTGTATGGGCTCTAGTAACCACTTCACACCAGGTGGGCTGTTAGCCCGTCCACCCATCTAAGCAATAAAAAAACAACACATTTTTAAGATACAAACTGCAATACAGCCAAAGAAACTCTTAACGAAACAATTGTTATTCAATATGTTCTATTTATGATGAAAACAACACAGCCTTATGATTGGCCGTATGATTGGCAACCTCAGCAAGATATATTTAGTTTTATTTACATCAGCCTTTCCCAAAGTAGGCGATAACGCCTCTTTGTGGGCGCTGCAGGCCTAAAGGAGGGCGGTAAGACACCCAGAAAAAAAAATAGGGGCGTCGTGTAGAGGCTTGGGAGGCGATTTGTGATTTCATCTAGGACTCTTAGACGCCGAATGAGCTATAGTGGTTTTTAAGTAGGTTAAAAAAAGGGGGTGCTAAAAAATAATTTATTCTCAAAGTGGGCAGTAGACAAAATAAGTTTGGGAACCCCTGATTTACATGAATATCATTGACAAATGATGCATTTTTAAACATACTTCGAGCCCTCGACAAAGTGCCAGAGGGCGCAATCTCAAGTCTTCTTGTCGCCGACAGGCCTCAAGCTTCATGTGACACAGAGTGGGATACAATCTGAGATCGGAAGCGCACACCGGACTCGACGTGGAAGCCGCCGCAGCCGCCGCGCAATCGAAGAGACAGGCACATCTAAATCACGAAATATAAAAATTAAACACGTTTACCTTTTTTATTTTTTATTGCCGTATAGGCAGACGAGCAAACGGCCCACCTGATGGTGAGTGGTTACCGTCGCTCATGGACGTCAGCAATGCCAGGGGCAGAACCAAGCCGCTACCTACCGTTTAGACGTACGTCTACGTAAAAATGTCATACTCGTATAATCAACAGAGCTCGACCGTTTTTCAATTGTATATAAAGTTAATGTAGTCACATATAAAACTTAATTTCATTATAGATTTTATAATCGCTTCAACTAAGTTTTAATATCTGATTCAATTAATTTTTCGATCATATTATTATACAATCCCCAGACAATCTATTTCTTTTTCTTTTTTCATAAGAAGCTTTCATTTGCGTCTTAATGCATAAAGGAAAATTACAGCATTGATATTATAATTTCGTAATTAAACAACTGGTTCTTTGTTGACTATTGGTTAGAGGTTCCCTACTCTGACCGGGTTTTGACCCCGGACGGAGATCGGACGTCGGGTGTAAGAGTGCAGGGGAGTCGTTTAGTGCGTGGGCCCTAAATTCCTTGGGCCCGCGGTCTGCTCTCAACAGCTGCAGATCGTTGAGTCCCACATACCCCGCGCGCCCCCTAGGCGCGGGGACCTCGTACGAGGTTCGGCCCCCGGCCCTTAAAAAAGGTACCTAATATAATAAGGTATATATAATATAATTAGACCATAATGTCTAAGGAATACCTAGGTTGGCCGTTGGAATCGACGGCACAAGTGGCTTCGTAGGCACACTGTACTCGAGCGCATACAGCGTTACTCCCTCCTTCGTTGGCATTTTCCGTCGTATCTTCTGATCTGATCTCATTCGTTAACTCTGATAATGCCCCTGTTTTATTTGAACCTAAAATATATTTTAGTACAGCATTCTTCAACACAACATTTTAATCAAAAAACAAAAAAAAACTTTTTTTTTTTTTAAATAAAATCTCTCAATTAATTAATGATTATTGCGAAATAGTACAATATTATTTACGAATTTAATATAAGACGGTAATATTTGTTGTGACGTTGTCAGAAATTCTATTATGAAGGGAGAGGCAATTAAGTTTTCGATCTCACGTCTCAAGGTGGATAGAGGCATTTGTGTTGTGATGCTAGATCATACCCGATCCTGTGGAGCGAATGGTAAACAGTACGTCGCCCAAAATACGTCATTACGGATCCTCCCGATCCATTAACGGTGCTTTTAGGTACCACAAGCACCGGTCACCGTCCTCGTCGAACCCGTCGCTTGCGACGAAGGGCTCGACGAGCGAATTAACCCATAGACACAGCCCACTGAGTTTCTCGCCGAATCTTCTCAGTGCGTCGCGTTTCTGATCCGGTGGTATATTCTGCGAAGCACTGCTCTTGCTAGGGTCAGTGTTAACATTGCTCCGGTTTGAGCCCCGTGAGCTGACCTACTAGTTAAGGTTACGCTGAAATAGCCTCTCAAGGCTATATCAGCTTAGGTAGGAAAAAAAAGATGCTAGAGCAAAAACTTACCAGCCGTAGTATTGTCGAGTGAATCCGTGCACTCGCCGTAGTAAGCGACCCGGAGCTGGGGCTCGGCTCTCATTCTCGCTTCGCAGGCGGCCTTGAGCAGCGCGCACTCGTGCGGGTAGGTGCGTCCCGCGCTCGAGCACACCGGCTCGCGCGCCGCCCCCGCGCACGGCGCCGCGCACGAGCACGCCCCGCGCCCGCACCACGTGCCAGACGGACACTGCACGCCCGCACACGACTCTATCGCAACACCACGATTTTGAAGTGAAACTTCTAATACGACTTCCAACAAGATTGCTTTTTTTCCTGCCTAAGCTAATGGTCATCATGTCTCAATTTTTGATTACTCTCATAAACTCACATTACATCACGATATGTAAGTTTTACTCTTCATTTCAAGTAGGTACATCACATTGTTTTATAAAATTTCAATAGGTGTGTTACGATAGCATGATAACGTAGAATTTCCTTAAGAAAATTTTAGGGAAACTGTCATAATTTCGGTATTACAAAAAACCCTCAAACTCACCACACGAGCCCATGTGTTTAATGTGCAGTCTCCTCTTCTCTTTGCAAGCTATGTCCCGCAGAGCGCATACACTGCTATAAGTTTTGTTATCGTTACCACAAATCTCTTCGGTCTCCTAAAATAACAAAAATAAAGGTACGTTAAGCAATAAGCAGTACCTTGAAAATCATGTTCAGGCGTTTTGGACCCAATAACTTGCCTGCTTGCTTCAGTCCACTTTTTCAGCTTTGAAATCAGTACAATTAGCATCATAATACGTTACATAATACGTTCTTACTGTTGGTAGGACCTCTTGTGAATCCGCACGGGTAAGTATCACCACCCCGCCTATTTCTGCCGTGAAGCAGCAAGGCGTTTAGTTTTAAAGGGTGGGGCAGCCGTTGTAACTATAATGACACCTTAGAACTTATATCTCAAGGTGGGTGGCGTATTTACGTTGCAGATGTCTATGGGCACCGGTGACCACTTAACACCAGGTGGACTGTGAGCTCGTCCATCCATCTAAGCAATAAAAAATAATAATAAAAAAACCAAATTTATTGCTTTCCAATTCTTTTGAAAGTCATCGAAAAAAAACAGCCTATGGTAAACTTCATCATAAACGTAAACTAATGGTAATTGTATTAATACTGTCTGTTAGGATACGCTGGAGAATACCTAAATTTATAACTCTACTAGCTGTACCCGTCCGCTTAGCTGGGCATTTAAAATTAACATTATTATTTCTCACCCCCACAAAGATTCTCATCTTTAACGCCCCCGCAACTGGTGTAGGGAGTCCCACACTCGTATAAATATTAGCCTATCCATTAAATACATGTATTTTCTACATGAATACCCAGTTTTAAGTCAATCGGATGCATGGTTCAGTAGTTATAACGGAACATCCGTAAAAACCATTGTAGATTTATACCTAGTCAGGTCATAAGTATTGTCACTCAGTAAAAACTTTTCTTTTAGAATGCTGGCCACAAAAAAGTTTATTGAATTCGAATTTCGAATTGTTCATGAAAATTAAAATGTATACTTTTAGAATTTTACTCATTTTTAAATATGGAGTGGACGCTTAAAGAAGACCGTGTTGGAGTTATTGCGTTGCATCGTTGCGGTTACGCGCCAATTCAAATTTTTAACATACTGAAAATTTTGAATATAACCAAAAGATTCGTTTATCGTACCATCAAACGATATAATGAAGACTCTAGTATAGATGACAGGTCAAGAAGTGGTCGCCCTCGGTCTGTTAGGACTCCAGCAATAATAAAAGCTGTGAAGGCGCGAATTCAAAGAAATCCCAAACGTAAGCAGAAACTGTTGGCCCTTCAGATGGGGTTAAGCAGAACCACGGTGAAAAGGGTGTTAAATGAAGACTTAGGGCTTCGGGCATATCGAAGAAAAACAGGACATCGTTTGAATGCTCGTCTAATGGACCTGAGACTGAAGAGATGCCGCGCTTTGTTGAAGCGGTACGCGGGAAAAAAATATCGGGAAATTCTTTTTTCGGATGAAAAAATTTTTACCGTAGAAGAGAGCTATAACAAACAAAATGATAAGGTGTACGCACACAGTAGTGAAGAAGCGAGCAACCGTATTCCGCGTGTCCAACGAGGTCATTTTCCATCCTCGCTCATGGTATGGTTGGGACATTCTTATTGGGGCTTAACAGAGGTACATTTTTGTGAGAAAGGTGTAAAAACGAATGCAGTTGTGTATCAAAATACAGTCCTGATGAACCTTGTGGTACCTGTTTCTCATACCATGTTCAATAACAGGCACTGGGTATTCCAACAAGATTCGGCGCCAGTTCATAGAGCGAAGAGCACACAAGACTGGCTGGCGGCGCGTGAAATCGACTTCATCCGGCACGAAGACTGGCCCTCCTCCAGTCCAGATTTGAATCCGTTAGATTACAAGATATGGCATCACTTGGAGGAAAAGGCGTGCTCAAAGCCTCATCCCAATTTGGAGTCACTCAAGACATCCTTGATTAAGGCAGCCGCCGATATTGACATGGACCTCGTTCGTGCTACGATAGACGACTGGCCGCGCAAATTGAAGGCCTGTATTCAAAATCACGGAGGTCATTTTGAATAAACTTTAGTGTCATAAGAATCTATGTTTTGTTAAGTTCATTTTGGTATATGAATGGTTACATAATGAATAAACTTGTTTAAATTTTTTTACATTAAACATGTGACAGAATTTATGACCTGACTAGGTATATTAGTATAGATTAAGCCATTTTTAGAGTTCACTATACGTTTATAAAAACAGAAATATTGTACTCACTGTTCCCTCTTCACAGTGTTTTGGACAAACGCAGCTCGCTTCAGAGATGCCGTCGCTTTCACAGACCGCGTAATATTCACACTTC